>NC_079170.1:21185487-21282987 GCF_947568905.1 Ostrea edulis | reverse complement strand
TAGCCGTTATAAAAACAACACATTATCTACTCAGTGGACCGATAATTGTTTTCAAAATAAGCGATAATTCAATATAAGCGATTTCAATTTAAGTGATATTTTAATGCAAAGAAAATGAGACTGAGGCAGGAGATTTTGTTTTACTTCAAAATAAGCAATATTTCAAAATAAACGACTTCAATATAAGTGGAGTAAGCTGTATATTGTTATGCTTCCTGTTAATTTCTTCCTATATATTCGATACCCCATTATTTTCGTATACAGTGCACGGTTATTCATAAATGTACATTATCACCATTTCTTTTGTGTGTCTTTTAATTTGCCTTCTTCAAAGTTTTCATATAAAGTATGGTGAACTGAAAAAACTCTGTAAATTTAGAAATATAGATGACAAATTATGGAATTGAACCTGGGACCATTTGATTGCTTGGCAAACGTGCTATCCTATTGGCCACAAAACTCAACCATTGATGGATAAATCATAGATATCAACTAAAATTCACCACTATTATAAAATTAGATATCAACTAGAATTCACCACTAACTATTATAAATATCTCAACCATGAATAAATCATAGATATCAACTAAAATTCACCAATAACTATTATAAATGTAGATATCAACTAAAATTCACCACTATTATAAAATTAGATATCAACTAGAATTCACCACTAACTATTATAAATATAGATATCAACTAGAATTCACCACTCCAATTATAGATATCTCAACCATGGATAAATTAGAGATATCAACTAAAATTCAGCACTAACTATTATATATATCAACTGAAATTCACCAATAACTATTATAATTATAGATATCAACTGAAATTTACCAATCTATTATAGATATCAACTAAAAACAATAACTATTAAAATTATAGATATCAACTAAAATTCACGCCACTAGCTATTATAGATATCACTAAAATTCACCAATAACTATTATAGATATCAACTAAAAACAATAACTATTAAAATTATAGATATCAACTAAAATTCACGCCACTAGCTATTATAGATATCACTAAAATTCACCAATAACTATTATAGATATCAACTAAAAACAATAACTATTAAAATTATAGATACCAACTAAAATTCACGCCACTAGCTATTATAGATATCACTAAAATTCACCAATAACTATTATAGATATCAACTAAAAACAATAACTATTAAAATTATAGATACCAACTAAAATTCACCACTAACTGTTATAGATATCAACTAGATTTGACAATAACTAATTATAGATATCAACTGAAATTCATCATTAACTATTATAGATATCAACTAAAACCAATGACTATTAGAATTATAGATATCAACTAAAATCCCCCTTATTATAGAAATCAACTAAAATCCACCACTATGACCAATTCAATTTAATCAGTAGATTTCCATCCAGGGTCACCAAAAAGTTTAGGGCAGTAGGGAGGATTTTATTTTTTGATTTTTATTTTCTTAGAAAAATGTTAAAGACAAACAAGTTTTTTTTTTCAACAGAATTAGTGCATCATTTAATGCCAGATGAAAATATATCAATCTATACTATTTTCACAGACGAATTCCAGGTTAAGCTTTAATTTCAAACAGAAATATACTAAACTCCTTCCAGATTTACGCCTGTAAGAACGCGAGAAATTAAGAAAATCATATAGATCTATTTTCTTCACGTGGCTTTTCATGTTGCTATGCCGGAAATGTAAACAAGAAGTGTAAATACCAGAGTTGGACATGAAAATTTTCCAGAAATCGCAAGTTTGACAAAATAAAAAAATTCAGGGGCGGCCAATTTTTGAAGGGCGGGCAGGGATGATTATCTATCAATTAAGTTGAATTGGCTTAACTATTGTAATTGTTATTAAGAAAACTTGTCCAAATAATGAATAGTTAAACACATTACTGTAATGGAGATAGTTTTTGGTCAGTCAGTCTATTTTTGTTTGTCTGCAAAAAGCAATAACTTTTGAATGGCATTGATATCTAATATATGTCTGTTCCTTTCTTTTAGTACCAAAATGTTTGACCTCCTAACCTTGGCCTTAGAGTTTTACCTACATTTGAAAAACTTTAACCTATAGGCTCTAACTTTTGAATGGCTGGTGATGAGGCTTTCATATTTCACTTGTGTATTCTTTGTGACAAGACCTTAATTTCTTTGGTACCAGAATTTCCTTGCTGGCAACAGTGTTTCACAAATGCATCTTGTTTTCAATCTGTGGTATTGAAGAAAGGTAGGGATGTTAATCGGTGGTATTGAAGAAAGGTAGGGATGTTAATCAATTAAGGCTTGTACTTCTAAGAGTATATGCAGACGTATGTGTTCTTTATCAGGAAAAAAAATATTGAATGGTTTAAGACTACTCATTGAAGATGTGTTTTCAGTGCATTTAAAAGCTCTTCGTAACTGCATTAATGATATATTACGGTGGGAGAACTTTGCGTCATTATTGAAAGAGTTAATGAAAAATTAATTGTTCAAAATCGATGAAATATTATGTCATAGGCTCCAGTGTATACAAGGATGGGGCTCTTGAATAGTTGGTTTGTTTGAGAAGTTTTTTGTTCAGTATAATGGCTGCTTGGGAACACCACACTGCAACAGGGCACATGCACCCACTACAGATTAGTTATCAGAAATGCACTTCATTTCACAGTAGTAATGTGAGCTACAGGAGTGTCTCTAGTAATGACTTTGCACTTTGAAGGTCAGGGGGGAAGCTAGTTCATTTTACATGTTCAATTTTAGCTCACCTGAGCCAGCTAGTGTGGAACCTCTCTACGAAATTTATATGTATAAGTAAGAACAAGGTGATTAGAATTAGTCAGGCCTCTTATAAGTATTACCCGGTACTACTACACTATTAATACAAGATACATATCCCCCAGCCTCCAATGTCTGACTGACATTTAAAGTAATAAATAGTAATTATCCCAGTGCATTTCCGTAATGTTGTACAATATAATTCGAAATGGGTTACTGTTATAGGAGTTCCAAGCACTGTAAAAGTGGAATACATTACAATGATGATAATATTCAACCAAGTTTGCAATCAATGGAGATACTGTGGAAATATCAATGTAATTTTAAGCCTTCATTTAATTATCAAATACGTGCCATGTACTGTAAAACCCAATTTTCCTCTTCCCTAGTGGTCATACAGAAATTGGATAGTAAGTTTACTTATAGTAACTCTTACACCGACCAATCAAAGCTACCAATGCACTGTACATCAGTAACTCTTACACCGACCAATCAAAGCTACCAATGCACTGTACATCAGTAGTATCCCAAAATATGAATTTACTGCCTGGTTCAGCGCATCAGTAAATCTCGAATGTAATACACACACACACACAAAAAAAAAAAAAAAAAAAAAAGAGCATAGGTCAATTTCTACGCTTTCAACATTGATGCCTTCTACTGTGCTGATTTAACTTGGTGTATTGAAATTGATGATCACAATGGTTTAGTTAAGTCACTGGATATGTTTGTTATAAACAAACTTTCTTTGTTTTAAAAAATAATTTTTAAATTATATTAATATATAATAGTACTAAAGGAATAAATTGTATGACTTTCTGCCTAAACAGTAGCATTTTGTTCATACTCTGAGTGAATAATTTATTACAAAGTATATGTCTAGAAGATTCTACAAAGATGGAGAATATGCAGGCTGATTGTGGTTTTAGTTCAAGTACTTACATGTAAAATGGATCTTAATTATTGGCATGCTCCAGGAGGCATATACTCCTATATACTTAAAGCAACACACACGAACATCCAGTTTTGAATATTTTTACCATTTGGATTTTAATTGTTCTTCTGACCTTTTTTCCACCATATTGCTTTAACTTAAGAATGTGAAATTTGAAATGTGGTTACCTAATGAGTAGATTAAATTTCATTTTTGTTACAGTGAATTGACCTATTTTAACAAAAATTGTAAGACTTAGTCTCATGGTTGCATCAACTTGAATTTTTTACTAGTGATGTACCGATTATCGCCGACTTTCGATTGTCGGTCGCTATAACTCAAACGATGTGAATAATCGATTGTCATTTTGAAAATCGAAAATCGCCGACGTCTGTATCTTTTTTTAATAATGCGAATATTCCTTCCCCAACTTAACTAAAATCCAAAATGGTTGTAGTAATTCCTTTCTTTCAAAGATAGCATTTATATGCAGGAAATTGATAGCAATACGGGACTTTCGAGATACGGATCCACTCTGACTTTTATCGCGCGTTGAACGTAATTGTAGGGCATGTCACTTCCGGATTACAATAACAACAAAGTAAACAAACATGGAATATTTCAATTGCTATCAATTTCCTGCATTTAAATGCTATTGTTGAAAGAAAGGAATCACTACAACCATTTTATAGGAAAATACAATTGATTAAATTATGCGAGTCGGCGCGGGAAATAAATCTAGGGAATATCTTGAGGATATCGGTAAAACTTCACGCCTTGCATTCAATGGTACGCATCTAAATGCGCCTTTTTCCTTCCAACTAATTTACACCCAGGTACTAAGCACCAATAATGACTTGGATCGTCATCGTGGGACTGCGCATAGCTCTTTACGGACCGTCTGTTAGCGAAACACCATATGTATCGATGTCAACTTTGCCCTACAATTGGTTATTATCACGTGACCATGGTGTATAAACGTCAAATATAATCGGTCGTTCCGGAATATCCTGAAAGTTCCGTATTGAAATATTCCATGTTTGAATACTTAGTTGTTATTGTAATCCGGAAGTGACATGCCCTACAATTACGTTCAACGCGCGATAAAAGTAAGAGTGGATTCGTATCTCGAAAGTCCCGTAATCTATACCAGATCCCATAAGAACAACAATAAAAATCGAGAGAGATATCCCTATCCCGGGAAAACAAAATCGAAATAATGGGATTATTAACTCCAAATTTCTAATGATTTTAAACGTCTCCATGAGTGAAAAATTCCCGAGAGAGACGTTAAACAAGATACAATCAATCAATCTTATGATTTTATTCTAATTAACTTAATATTTAGGGTAAAAAATAAAGTAAATTTAATATATTTATACCATAAATTTGATAGGAATAAAATTCGATTATTTTTCGATTAATCAATCGAAAAGGTGCATCCGATTAATCCCATCATCGATTAATTATTTTTTCCCAATTGCCCATCACTATTTTTTACTAACTTTTTGTCACCACGATTAGTTTTAGAAAGCTGAAATATATGGTATGTGTTTTACGTCTAATAAATGTTTACAGATCAAGTTTTAAGTTTTATTACAGTGGACTGGTTTTTACAAGATTTATGGAGTTTTAAAATTGTGCTGAATTTTTCTGGACTTTTCTGTAGAATGCCTTAACTTAGGAATCTGAAATTTGATATGTATAGCTATATGGAATGAGAAGATACACATCATGTTTTACTTTGCTGCAGTTGAATTGATTTACAAGAATTTTCACATTTTTCAAGAGCCAAATTCAGCACTTATCCATGCCTAGTATATATAGGCTTGTGACTTACAGTGATATCTAAAAATAAACTATTTAAGATCAGAAAACAAACGAGGTCACTTGCTCAGGCAAGCTATGAGGCACATAACATTATCATACAAGATGCAATCTGCTATATGAAATTAAAAACTTTAAAATGGCAGGTGTAAAGCTTATATAATCCTTAGACATGTTTTTCATAGACCATGCATCCTCTCCCTCCAATGTTAACAGTGAATCACTAATTTGATCCACTGAATTACTTGACTTCCTCTTGAGGTTTCAATTGGCAGTAAACGTGTTCCTGTATGCATGTGTGACTTAAATTTTATAGATGATATCTCTGCATATTATATATCTGCATATTTTACATGCATATCACATAAAAATTTTATGATATGGAATATGCAGCTGTCAAAATGTTGAGCAATCATAGAGATGCATTAGGGGACATCTGTTGTACGTGAAATATTGTATGTATGAGATGAATTGTCAAATTAATATTTTAGATTCAAAGAACTGACATCTTTACATCTGCCATTTTTTAAGTAACTGCATGTGTGCAGCTGTATAAGACAGCCTTTGTGGTTTAATGTACTTGAGAAATATTCCATCATAGTAGTGGGTCATGCATATCAAAACAGCTAAGATATGTTTTATCAACTTTGAAATATTGCAATCTACTGGCTTATTCATCTGCATTTTTCAAAAATCATTGAAGGTTTTTGGTGCAGTTTCTGTAAATGCATTGTTGAGCACAGCTAACAGAAATTCCCAGTGTTCGATTCAGCTATATAAAGAAAGGATCCGAGTATTACACTGCGAATGAATGCTGTCTGCTGGGTCAATTGTTAATTCAACTTTTGCGTGATGATTATATAAATATTATTGACCCACTTTCAATGCAGGCAGATGCCCTACAAAAATCAAGGGGTTAAACTGTCATATGCAGACCATTGCTAAAGATACACATGTACATGCATGCAGTGTATGGCGTGCTGGTATAATTTACACATACTCTTTGACATCACGTCTTTGCTTTCCTCTTTCAGCTCCCATCCCTCAGTTCTTCAGCAGTAACCCCATTTCCTACGAGAAGGATTCTTACGTTGCCCACAAGATGAGCGCCATTGCCCATCTAACGGTGCGATATGTGACCTTGTCCATACAGGAACAGGAACTGATGCAACTGGCTGAAATATCCCTGAGGTAAAAAGAGACAGTCCCGCAGTTAATGAGGTGTTACCATAGTGAGGAATAGCCGCCAAATGTGCAAGAAAATTTTAATAAAAAATCAGAAGGTCATACATGCCATTATTTGTTAAAGGGTCATGTACACATATATGTATTAGAATTCAGATGTCCTAAATTTTGAAATTTAGGTAAGGTATGTTAGATTGAAGTGTTTTGAAGTATTATTAATGTGTGTGATGTATAATGATACATGTAGCAACATCATGGCCGCGTTATGTTGGTCATTATCGAAACTGTACTATGTTGAGATTGAAGTGAAACCTAGAAAATATAAGCTATTTTAAAAATCATATTGAAAGAAAATTTCACAGAAATTGAACTCTTTAGCTATGATGATCTTTTTGTGATCCAAATTTACCCACCATCTGTTTGTCTATCATCTGTTTTTGTTGTCTGTTTCCTGTTTGTGTTTTATCTGACAAAGCATTCTTGATTGAGAGGAATTAGGTTTCTTCAAATGAAGGACCATTCCTGCTTCTAAATTAAAAAAATGAGTGAGATCGATGCTTAAAGCTCATCAGGAACCACTGAACCAGCTAGATAGGACAAAACATGTAGATATAAGCTTCCTCATATACTTTAAAAGATAGAAGTCTGTTTGAACTATGATCCCCGGAACTATGGTGAGACCACAGCTAGTAGACGTTGAATATTTAACATTGGATAATCAGAGTGTAATGGGGAAATTCTGTGTAAAATCCTCTCAGGATTCACTAAGGAACAGATGATATATGGTACAAGTAACAGATTTTCAGAAAGTCAAGTATTTAAAAAAAAAAACCAGAGCGTACTTGTATGGTTATCAGTACTATCTAGATTACCTGATACATTATCTTCCATTTTTCCTTTACAAAGTTAACCCTTTTATATGTAGTTAACAAAAGTTTAAAAGCACGACAGAACAATCAACGAAGGACACGTCAGCAGAAATTAATCAACATGTGACCTCCATTGTTTGAAGAGAAGCGAAGGGGAAAAAAACCACACTTGTAAAAAATATATACGGAAGCAGTATCATATTTGTATGATTTACACAATTACAACATTATTATTTTACAAGAAATACATGAAGCAGCTGTCTCACCCAGAATATTAACATGTATGTGGAATAGCATCCGGTAGTGTCTGGGAGTTTGGGATTTCCAGCAAGGCTATACATCCAATCAAAATGTTCTTACTTTCGATTTTAAGATAAGTTAACAGATGTGCAAAACAATCCTTATGGGAGCGGGGGACGATAACTTTAATCTTTTGTCTCAAATAATCTAGTTTCATGATAATTGAGCTTTAAATTACCTTCGAAACTTTGCTAAACAAATTATGTTGACTAAACTATCATCCCTCCATCGTGTTTTTAGGTCAGAAGGTTCAAAATCAAGGTTACCAAGTTTCATTTTGTGAGAATTTTTTTCTGGAGGACATCTCAAATATTTCCTGAGCTTTAGCGAATTTTTGAAAAAAATTACTCCTAGAATATTAGGTCAAAAGGTTAAGGTCATGCACTGTTAGGTCAAAGTCACCTGCTCGGACATGGTAACAAAATGGGTCCGGACGATCTCTCTAATATTGTAATCTAATTATCACCAAAACTTCGTAAAAAAGTTTTTGCACACTGTCTCCTGCACTTTTCTTGTAGATTGATATAACTTGTAGATTGATATAACTTGCAGTGGGAAACAGATTGTCTGAATTTGCTTGTTTTCATAATGGTTATGAGCCAAGATTTGCCAGTGCTATTAAGAAATATTTGAAGCAAGCCCCTAGGAAAAAAATTATACAATTTTAGAACCCAGTGTTTGGAAAAAGCCTTGAAAGGGAAAAATTAGCATGAAAGTTACCACATGGTTAGTGATATTTAGGGCACAGGTTTCTAGCTATCTATGTATATTTAGAACTCTGCTGGAAGATGGGGTTTTTTTGGGCATGGCCCACTTGTAAATTTACAGTTCTGTGCAATCATATTTTTGTGGAGGCAGGTGCTCATGAATGAGAGAGTTTTTTGGTTTCATTATGTCTAGTTTTTGTTTTGTTTGATAAATAAGAAAGATAATTTTGAATTTTGCCTCGGACTATTCCTAATGACTTAATCTGAACAGAAGTTAAATTTTAGATTCATATATATACAGTTAAAATCTGCAATTTTTAAGGATTTGGGCAATTATTATGTAAATAAGCCCAGAACTAGAGTTTTGGATTTTCCATCTTGCTTTTGATACGTGGTAACTGGGTCCAATATAAGTCCTTACCTGTGTAGTGGTCAGTCGGGTTCATTCAGCGGTGGCCAGATAGCTCAGTTGGTAGACCACCTTAATAGAGATTCAGGGGGCATGGGTTCAAAATCCTGGTCTGGTCAGTTGCATTTTCTCACTTCCTGTTACATTTGGTGCCGTAGACCAGCCCCTGGAGCTGACAGGTGAAAATGTCTGCCAGGGAATTAAGATCCTGGGTTGATGTCTTCAAGTGTGAAGACATTTAAGGATGGAGGAATGTAGCGGTCAGCGGGTTCGATTGCTGGTGGCCAGGTAGCTCAGTTGGTAAAGCACCTGACTAGAGATCCAGGGGGCCCAGGTTCGAATCCCAGTCTGGTCCGTTGCATTTTCTCACCTCCTGTTACACCTGCAGTCTGATAGCTACAGCAAAATAAGTCCTGTAAAGTGAAGATGAATCCCAAAAATGATCTTTTCAGGGATTACATTTTTCGCCTGACCAGCCATATAAACAACACCATCCCAGATATGAAGCGGTTACTGGAGGAGCACAACAAGAGGCAGAACATGTTCTATGGGGTCTACCCTTCATTCCTGGGGCACCTCGAGGTTCTCCTACCTCTACTGAAGGACAACCAGGACATGGCAGCCATTGTCAGGGACAAATACCAGAAGATGCACAATATTGTGTCAGACGTCAACCCAAGGGAAGTGTTGAAGAAGGTGAGGGACATAGAAATCTTGCGAGATTGAATGTTTGATAGAATGTTTCCTTAAAATTGAAAAACTTGCATTGCTATTTTGCATTATTTCTGTCCTGGTAGGCGGAGAATCGCTCAAACTTGCATTGCTATTTTTGCATTATTTCTGTCCTGGTAGGCGGAGAATCGCTCAGAAGAGTGTAAGGTGTACATGGACGTTCTGATGAACAAGATTTACGAACAGGAGAAGGATGCCATCAGCCATTGTGTGGGGTGTCTGCAAGAAGAAAATTGGTTTGTATATTTCATGGCAACCCCTTGCTTTTTCACAAAAGAGTGGAGACATTACATTTTGATGGCACGACAGTCAGTTCTCTAATCGGTAGTGAACACTTCTGCACCAGGGTTCATTTTTGGCAGATATCATATTCAACAATACCAACCTAGACAATTATTCCTTATGCGAAATTGGTATTGATGTAATGCGCTTGTAATTATATTGCTGGATATGATTTAAACAGTGCAGTACTAACCATTGTGTATGAATATTAATCAGGGTCTTACCTAATTCCTATCGGTTTGGGAATTTTATGAATTCTAACACTATACACTCTCCCATTAACAGCACCCTCAAAGCAGATCATCTGTGTTCCAAAATCCAGGAGATTTCTGCCGCCTTCTCCAAGGACAGAAAACAGAAGACGCTGAGTCCAGAGGCGGATTACGTACACGAGGCCGACAGGTGAGTGACTCAGACACAGGAAGTCTGTTGATGTGTACTCGTCATATTGTCTTGTACTATATAATCCACCAGTGTCTGTGCTTGTATAAAAGAGGTCGTTGTACAAGGTGCCTGAAAAAGGATTAAAAAAAGCTTGATGAGGTATAAAAATTCATTGATATTAACATTTCCAATGATTTTGTCTTTGATGTCTCTACACAAATTGTAATGTGATCGGTATTTCTTACTGAATGCACAGAAGTTGTGAACAATGCGCGCATGAATCTTGATAAATATAGTACGTCTATTTTAAGGACTGGGAATTTTACGACTGAAATGAAAGTAGAATGTGAATGTAAAAAATAAATTTCAGTTTTGAAAATATATAGCGTATACAGAAGCATACTTTTAGCGCTTCATGAAGTATGCTGGCTTGAAGTCACACAGTTCATACCCTCATGCGTTACCAAAAATGAAGTTTATTTCAATGTATTTAAAATTATTGTCATTTTGCTAGTGTTTGTGGGCATCAAATTTAATGGTTTTACTTAAAATACAATTTCTGTGGTACATATGTACACTGTAGAAGGACAACTAGCCTTTGTCCTTTCTTTTCATATGAATTGTACTTCATTAACCACCGAATTTCGTGAACAATTTGAACCAGAAAACCTGCTCATCGATTAATGATGATACAACAGTCTAGATAGGCGGAACAAACTGATTGTGGGTTAATTAATAACTGCTAATTAATGACCCTGTTACAGAATGCGGATACAGGATCTGTGTGTCCAGCTGGTCTCGCTCTTACAGGGACATTGTCTGAGGAACCTGTCCAGAACTTACAGCGTGGTGGGCAAACAGATAGGGTAAGTGTAGTGGTCAAAGGGGGATAACTCTAAAAAATTATTACCACATCTAAAATCTGTTCAACTACATCACCATGTCTTTCTTATTGTTGTTTTTTTTTTTTGATTGATTGATTGATTTATTATTATTTTTTGAGTATACAAAGAATAACATTTCAAGTTACAGACAAGATTAGATGGGGGAAAGGCTAAACTAATGTTTTAAAACTGCATGTTTTTTTGTTTTTTTTTTGCTTTTTACATTTAATCTTGTTAGGACACAGCCAATCCCAAATACATGTATAAAAACAAACCTTGCTTTTCAGACTGCTATTGAAGAATGTTCAGAGAACAAAGAAAGTCGAACAAAACATATCGTCTGTAAATGACTGTCGTGAGAAGCTCAGCAATCGCATCGATAAGGTTAGTACGGGTGTAATGTGTACCGTGTTACAGAAACACTGAAGAAAACATGGATCTCGTTCTCTTACTCCTGTAAATATTAATGAGTGTTAAAGTTTCAAGCAGAGCATGAAGATTAAAAAGATTATTATCTTAATAGCCAACTCGTTCCATATTAGAAGGTACAGATGACCCCTCCCCCTCCTCCCACACCCCCTTTTCTGATTTTTTTTAATGCAGATTATTAGTCCTTAGAAGAAAAAATCAGATTTCTTAAGTTTTCAAAACTTTGCAACATCATTAACTTTTTACTTCATGAAAATTGGTCTTAGAATTTTATAATCATCTGTATTACATATGCATGTGCTTTTTAAAGATAGTTTTCCTGCTAGGGAGGGGTTATATTTTCCTGCTAGCGAGGGTTTATGTCTTTGAACACCAGCTTTAACGTATTGAATATGTTTTCATCTCTTGAAAACAAGCCATAATCAAATATATACATACACATATAAATAAGTAGACCTGTTCAGAATGATTTTAATGAAGGGGATATATTTACAGATGGACAGAGAATGCCTGTCTTTATCTGAACAGGCCAAAGAGGGAATGAGAACACATATAAAAGGAGGTTTCTCCCTCCCAGTCCAACTGCAGGCCAGTGCAAGAGCATTGTCAGGGAAAACGCAGACCTCCCAGCTGACATCACAAGACACGAGCCAGGCATTTAAAGACAGTGCCTTAGGATCCAGTACTGGACTGAGCAGTGTGGGGAGCAGTACAGGAGAGAGGCTGTTCGAAAGGTAGGTAGATTTATACCAATAGGAGAGAGGCTGTCCGAAAGGTAGGGTAGATTTATACCAATAGGAGAGAGGCTGTCTGAAAGGTAGGTAGATTTATACCAATAGGAGAGAGGCTGTCCGAAAGGTAGGGTAGATTTATACCAATAGGAGAGAGGCTGTCTGAAAGGTAGGTAGATTTATACCAATAGGAGAGAGGCTGTCCGAAAGGCAAGGTAGATTTATACCAATAGGATAGAGACTGGCCGAAAGGTAGGGTAATTGGTACCAGAGCTTTTCACCTATTATGATCCGTTTTTGTCTGTCGTTTTCCATCAACATGAACATTGATATAACAGATATGTAATAGAGGCAACAACAAATATGAAACATGTTGTCCTTAAGCTACTGGGACCAAAATTTCATGGCTCCAAGGTCAGGTTTCCTAGCTAATTCTAACTTGAGATTTTATGGGTCATGTATTGAATTCAACACACCCCCTGGTTCAGGAGTTCATGTTCTTGAATGAGATTTATGGCTTGTGTGATAATGTATACATGTAAGACTTTAAGTGGTAATGTGTACATGTAAGACTATTTAAGTGGTAATGTGTACATGTAAGACTATTTAAGTGGTAATGTGTACATGTAAGATTATTTAAGTGGTGTGTACATGTAAGACTATTTAAGTGGTGTGTACATGTAAGACTATTTAAGTGGTAATGTGTACATGTAAGACTATTTAAGTGGTAATGTGTACATGTAAGACTATTTAAGTGGCATGTACATGTAAGACTATTTAAGTGATAATGTGTACATGTAAGACTATTTAAGTGGTAATGTGTACATGTAAGACTATTTAAGTGGTGTGTACATGTAAGACTATTTAAGTGGTGTGTACATGTAAGACTATTTAAGTGGTAATGTGTACATGTAAGACTATTTAAGTGGTAATGTGTACATGTAAGACTATTTAAGTGGCGTGTACATGTAAGACTATTTAAGTGATAATGTGTACATGTAAGACTATTTAAGTGGTAATGTGTACATGTAAGACTATTTAAGTGGCGTGTACATGTAAGACTATTTAAGTGATAATGTGTACATGTAAGACTATTTAAGTGGTAATGTGTACATGTAAGACTATTTATGTGGTAATGTGTACATGTAGGTAACACCATTTCTATCTGTTCTCCTGTCTTTTCTTTCTCAGTCTTTTACTTAATTGTGGTCATTTTTATTATCCTGGCAAAAGCAATTTGACCAAGGTCACAAATTTCGTTGGGCACTAACTTTGAAATGAAGATATATTATATTTCAACTGATAAGACAACATTGAGATCATGGTAACTGGTTCAATAGTTTGCACGACTTGCTCTTCAAAGACTCGCCCTGTATCTGTGGTGACATCTTATGCTGGATTAACATATTGAGATACTGTTAAGTTATATATGTAACTTTCCTTGTCTTTTTCAGGATTGGGGATTTGAACGTCGATAGTTTACAGGTCAAAGAAGGGATGGATAAAAACCAGAAATGTATAGAACAACAAGGCAGAATGCTGGCCTTTGGGTAAATTCTTGACATTTTTATACAGAAATAATCGAATGTCTCGACTTTGGGTAAATTCTTTACATTTTTATACAGAAGCAAACAAATGTCTCGAGACTTTTTGTTTAGAGTTTTATTAGAGATAGAATGACTTTCATTATTGGAAATTGAAGCGGTCAGTCATGAGACATATGGAAATTCACCATAGTGCTGAAGTTCTGTTATACAGAATGACAACAATTCAGTACTATGTAGATGGTTCACTCTTAATCTCAAAAGCAAAAAGAAATTTGAACGACCCACATGATAAAATTATTATAATGCAAAGGTTGACTAACTTTATGCTGATAAAATTTTCTGCAAGTCAGAGATACATTTGTACGATTATGTGAACAAAGTGGAAGAAATACGGATAGGACTAAATTTCAATCAGTGAGGTCCAAATGACCTTGTCTGTGAGTGTATAATTAAGGAGGGTAACTATAGATTTTATTATTTCTTGTCAGGATTCAAGAAACATCGACACCAAACACATACACCCCCACCACCAGCAGAGGAGCCACGTGGGACGGTGGGACAAACGGATGACTCTGCAGATGATTGTTTCCCCAGAAACAGATGAAATCCAAGTGTGTCATTTTGGCGCCAGTTACTCTGTTGTCACAGCTGTAAAACTGTCGGAAAAGGGGACGTTGGAATGCACTGTTCAGATCGTTGACAATCAAGTGCTGTATCCGAGTCATAAACAAATCACCACCACTCACCACTAATTAAGTTTAATTAGAATCTGCACTCACAGTATCACCTGTCCTTTGTTAAGTAAACAACAGGTAGAATGGAGCATTATACAGCACACTTATAGAGGTACATGTACCCATATAACCTTCTCCATGATGATACTTATTTGTTATTACCTGATTAAACAACTAGCATTCCACAATTACTGTATAATCATTTGATTTAATCAATTAATCATGTGATTTCATGGGTAGCCCTATCTTAACGAGTTTCAAACCACAACGAAATTCGACCTAATGTTTCAATGTACTGTACATTCAAAATGTTAATTTAGAAATTTTATTGAGAAAAACTAGTCTAAGAATGGAATGTCTTGGAATCTGAGAGGTGTTAGTAAGTACGAGAGAGATACCTGAGACTAAGTATGAGAGAGATATCTGAGACCGAGTATCAGAGAGATATATGAGTATGAGAGAAATATCTGAAATAAGTATCGGAGAGATATCTGCAACTGAGTATTGGAGAGAAATCTGAGACTGAGTTTGAATGAGATGTCCGAGACTTGAGTATGAGAGAGATATCCAAGACTGAGAATGAGAGAGATGTCTGAGACTGAGAATGAGAGAGATGTCAGACACTGAGTATGAGAGAGATATCCAAGACTGAGAATGAGAGAGATGTCTGAGACTGAGTATGAGTGAGATATCTGAGACTGAGTATTAGTGAGATATCCGAGACTGAGTATGAGAGAGATGTCTGAGACTGAGTATGAGAGATATATGTGAGAGGTGTCTGAGTATGAGTGAGATATCTGAGACTGAGTATTAGTGAGATATCCGAGACTAAGTATGAGAGAGATGTCTGAGACTGAGTATGAGAGATATATGTGAGAGGTGTCTGAGTATGAGTGAGATATCTGAGTATGAGAGAGATATCTGAGATTGAATATGAGAGAGGTCCGAGACTGAGTATGGGTGAGATGTCTGAGTTTGAATGAGATATCCGAGACTGAGTATTAGAGAGATACACTGTATTTAACACTGGGTATCTTGATCAAGTTTTCTGAGACTTGTGTGTATATTTTATCCACAATGTTTGAAAATTCAGGGAAAAAAGTGTTCAGATGTACTTAACAACGGGCATTATTATATTTGGTTTCTATTATTCATGCATGTATTTCTGTTTTGACATTGTTTTGAGTAGAATGAATGTTGAAATAGAAAATAATTTTGGTTTTTAATGTTTTAACTTCATTGTTTCGAGTTTGATACTTAAATATATAGCACAGATGAAAGATCTGAACATACAATTGCAAGTTTGACTGAAGATCATAACATGGGTGCACTCTAGATTTGTGTTCATTTGTGTTCATTATTTTTAGGTCGCTTACATCACTCAAGTGACCGATTGCTGTCTGTTCTTGTCCGTTGTTGTTTGTCGTGCGTCAGTCATAAACTATTCAACATTTTCAGATTTTTCTCTGGAATGGTTGAATCAATTTTGGTATACATGTATAACATCTCTGGGTCAGGGGGAGCAACAGTTTGTGAATTTCATGGACCCTGCCTCTTTGGAGCCTTCTTCTTTTCTCATGGACATCAAGGAGTCAAACTATAGGCATGACTATAATAAGCAATGAGCCCTTACCAAAACTGTGAAATTCATGACCCTTAGGTTCAGGGGTTCATATCCCAGGGTGGAACTAAGTTGGTTATATTTTGAAAATGCATTATATCTTAGAAAATTATTTTTGCTTCTAGACATCAAAGAGAGAAATTGTTGCCATGATTATAATGAACAATGAACCTTTTACCAAAAACTGTAAAATTTGTGACCCGTGTTCAGGGTGGAGCTAAGTTAGTCATATATTAAAAATGCATATCTTAGAAACTCTGTGTAATTCATAACACATGGGTTCAGATTCGAGGGTGGGGCTTATTTGATCATACATATATGTTGAAAATGCAATATGTACTTGTATTATAGAAAACCTTTACTACTGGACATCAATCGGGCAAATTGTATGCATGGTTACCTACAATGAGCAATGAATTGTCTTTGAAGCTGTAAAAATCATTTGACCCTTTTAGAATTTAGATAGAAAATCACATTTTACTGTGATGTAATAAAACTTTCTCACCTGTAAAAGAATTCTAAATTATCAATTGTGTATGATAGTTATGCTAATACATCTATCATCTAGTACGAAGTATTACAAATGTAGAAGTATAAAAAGCACACAGGTAACACATTGATTTCTAAAGATTAAAAATGTGCGTACTCAGGTGACCATTAAGATCCATGGGCCTCTTGTAAAACACTTTACCTAGTATTGTTGATCAGTCTCAGGTTTCTGATGTTTTATTCGTAGATGGAGACTAAATCCATAGGTGTTCATGATTTATAAATAAAAATCTAAAACAGTTTTTCTCTTGTTTTTCTATGTAGACAAGCATCGAGAGAAGTTCACTGACACAATACAGTGAAAATGTTCCCCTAACATCCCCAACAAATGTGCAAAATAAAATGTAGGCCAGTCTAATTGAAGTCAAATTGGCCTTACGGCTGTCAGCACTTTGTGGGTCAGATAAAAAAATTAAACGAGGGACACATGTTCCCAATGATTAGTGGAATAAGTCTGTTGTTTTATCAATTTTATATATACAAAACAACATAGGAACAGTAATAAGTAGGTTTCATGTAATTCAGTCTATACTGATTGGTCGAGAAGCATTTGAAAATACTAAATAAATAAAAAAAAGAAATAATTACTCAATAGAAAGCGAAATAAAATTCAAAACGAAATTATTAAAGAAAAAACGAAATACCACTTTAATGAAATAGCGAAATAAAAACCAAAAGTAATTAAAAACCAAATTCGTATCTATTAAAGAAAAGAAGAAATACCACTTTATCTTAGAATGTAAATCCCTATCCCCCTGAGGATATACCAGTAATTTAAAAGCTTTTGCTTTATGGGTTGTATTTTGTGATAAAAACCAGCGGTATACCCTGGGTTATTTTGGGTTTTTTGGGTTTTTTTTCTTCATTTTTGTTATTGTTGTTTTTATTTACACCTGATTTCAATTCAGTTATGTATGCCATCATTAAAAAAAACAACAAGGGAACTGAATTTATCTATTGATTGTCAACGTGTTTGATAAAATGGTTGTTCCAATACTTCTCTATGGATGTGAATTATGGGGTTTTGAAAATTTAGATATCATCGAGACTGCATCTAAAATTTTGTAAACTTATACTGAATTTTAAGACAACTACCCCGAATTATTTAATTCAAGGTGAACTTACTAGATATCCATTGTGTATACATGTCAAAATTAGAATTATTAAATTCTGGGTAAAATTATTGAATGGTAAAGACACAAAGTTGTCTACTATTTTGAACAGATTTTTATATAACTCAACAACAGAAAATGTTGATTTTAAATGGGTCAGATGTACATGTATGCAGAAAGTTTAAAAGAATGGGGTTTAAATTATATCTGGATTTTACAATTTGTAGAAAATGAAGAATGGCTGATTAGTGTTATTAAACAATTAGTCTCCTGCCCTCCTTAACATGTTTATTTGTTATGCCCTCCACCTTTATTTTGCGCTAATGCACATATACATGTGAATGTATTTAGTAACAGTGTATATATACTGGTACCCTTGTCAATGTTGTTAAATACTAACTTATATTTATGTACCTCATGTACCATTGTGTGAATGGTCTGAGTAATTAAATTATTTAAAAGATTGATTCAATATTGTTTAACGTCCCTCTCGAGAATATCTCACTCATATGGAGACATTGCCGGTGAAGGGCTGCAAAATTTAGGCCTATGCTCGGTGCTTATGGCCTTTGAGCAGAGAGGGATCTTTATCATGCCACACCTACTGTGACACGGAACCTCTATTTGTGAATGGACCCTGCCTCGTTGGAGCCTTCTTCTTTTCTCTTGGACATCAAGCAATCAAACTATAGGCATGATTATAAAATAAGCAATGAGCCTTTACCAAAACTGAAATGCTTGACCCCTTGGGTTCAGGGGTTCATATCCCAGGGTGGAGCTAAGTTCGTTATATTTTGAAAATGCATTGTATCTTGGAAAATTATCTTTGCTTCTAGACATCAGAGAGACAAACTGTTACCGTGATTATAATGAACCCTTTACCAACAAGAGGCCCATGGGCCACATCGCTCACCTGAGTCACCTTGGCCCATATCTGAAGACTTTCCATATATATTTGCATGTAAAACCTTAGTCCCTATTATGGCCCAAACTACCCTTTGCAAACTTGAATCTACACTATGTCAGAAAGCTTTCATGTAAACTTCTTTGGCCCAATGGTTCTTGAGAAGAAGATTTTTAAGGCTTTTTCCTATATTTGTATGTAGAACTTTGACCCCTCCCCCACTTGTGGCCCCATCCTACCCCATGGGACCATGATTTGAACAAACTTGAATCTGCACTATGTCAGGAAGTTTTCTTGTAAATATCAGCTTTTCTGACTCAGTGGTTATTGAGAAAAAGATTTTAACTATATATTTGTATGTAAAACTTTGATCCCCCTTGTGGCCCCATCCTACCCCCGGGGGCCATGATTTGAACTAACTTGAATCTGGACCAGAATTCCCTTTCTCCACTTTTTCGGGGTGCGGCGCAGCGCAAATAATTTCATGCTTTACAATTATTTCCATCATATTATTTTATTCATTACACTGATTTTAGCATTTTGAATCGGTTACATTACTTAATCATATACAGCTACCATACCTAAACACTTCTTTCTGAATTATTAAAAAGTTGATTTGTTTTTGATAAATTCTATTATGGAAATCAAAAATCAGATAATAAATTATATAAATATAAACTTCATGATGCTACACCCCTCAGTGAAAACATTGTGTACATTGCCTGAAATGCAGATGTCATAAAACATCGAGCCCAATTTAGAGTCGTATCTCAACCATCCGTTTTGGTATGGAAGATTTTGCAATTTGGACAGAATAAGATGTTTGAACAGGTGGGGTTGACTGTAAAGCCAAAGAGATATTTTTTTTTAATTTTAGACTGACTAGGGTCAGAAGCTACGAGTTTAGTGTCAAAATAGGATGGGGTGCATAGTCTTATGGAATTAGCATTTTTATACTGTGCGCACAGAACTTCAAAGAAAATTATTTATTAAAATTGCTATGTCCATATCAATGGTGACCGACCGCATTGTTTTTTAAATTTTCGAACTAAAATTAAACCCATCAAAATCAAAATCTTGTAATCAACGAGCTTGGCCGCAAAAACAAACAATTGATGTATATACATTATACACAATAATACGGCCAATTTAATTACCGGTCGGTTCTGTGGTTAAGAATTGACATTAATGTGAAGATGATAACACGATAATGAACAAGACTTTAATTGTTAAACAATTGACCACAGCAGGGTACACAGCTGTCTGATGTACTTTATAACATAATCACTGACTATTTTGCAGCCATACCTTACCTGAGGGTATTATCTGGCCTTCATGACCGGCTCTGTGTGCACTGGAGCGACGCGAGATTTCCGGTCGCACGCGTTGACTGTATAAACAAACAGCCGATAATGTGTCACTGACAAAGGAAAACACAAGACAGATTTTAGAATACAATATATTGCAAAAAGGGATTTTCGCCACTTTAATTTTTTTTTCGCCATTTTTGAAAAAAAAATTCGCCAATGGCGAAGCCCAGCTCGAGCACTGATCTGCACTATGTCAGAAAGTTTTCATGTAAAAATAAGCTTTTCTGGCTCAGTGGTTCTTGAGAAGAAGATTTTAAAAGATTTTTCTTATATATTTGTATGTAAAACTTTGATCCCCTTGTGGCCCCATCCTACCCCCGGGGGCCATGATTTGAACAAACTTGAATCTGCACTATGTCAGAAAGTTTTCATGTAAAAATCAGCTTTTTCTGGCTCAGTAGTTCTTGAGAAGAAGATTTTTCCTATATATTTGTATGTAAAACTTTGATCCCCTATTGTGGCCCATCCAACCCCCGGAGCCCATGATTTGAACAAACTTGAATCTGCATTATGTCAGGAAGCTTTCATGTAAATCTTAGCTTTTCTGGCTTAGTGGTTCTTGAGAAAAAGATTTTAACTATATATTTGATTGTAAAACTTTGATCCCCCTTGTGGCCCCGGGCATCCTACCCTCGGAGCCCATGATTTGAACAAACTTGAATCTGCATTATGTCAGGAAGCTTTCATGTAAATCTCAGTTTTTCTGGCTTAGTGGTTCTTGAGAAGATTTTTAAAGTTTTTCCCTATATATTTGTATGTAAAATTTTGATCCCCCTTGTGGCCCCATCCTACCCCCGGGGGCCATGATTTGAACAAACTTGAATCTGCACTATGTCAGAAAGTTTTCATGTAAAAATCAGCTTTTCTGGCTCATTGGTTCTTGAGAAGATTTTTAAAGATTTTTCCTATATATTTGTATGTAAAACTTTGATCCCCTATTGTGGCGCCCTCCAACTCCAGGGGCCCATGATTTGAACAAACTTGAATCTGCACTATGTCAGAAAGTTTTCATGTAAAAATCAGCTTTTCTGCCTCAGTGGTTCTTGAGAAGAAGATTTTTAAAGATTTTTCCTATAGATTTGTATGTAAAACTTTGATCCCCCTTGTGGCCCCATCCTACCCCCGGGGCCCATGATTTGAACAAACTTGAATCTGCACTATGTCAGAAAGTTTTCATGTAAAAATCAGCTTTTCTGGTTCAGTAGTTCTTGAGAAGAAGATTTTTCCTATATATTTGAATGTAAAACTTTGATCCCCTATTGTGGCCCCATCCAACCCCTGGAGCCCATGATTTGAACAAACTTGAATCTGCATTATGTCAGGAAGCTTTCATGTAAATCTTAGCTTTTCTGGCTTAGTGGTTCTTGAGAAAAAGATTTTAACTATATATTTGTATGTAAAACATTGATCCCCCTTGTGGCCCCGGGCATCCAACCCCCGGAGCCCATGATTTGAACAAACTTGAATCTGCATTATGTCAGGAAGCTTTCATGTAAATCTCAGCTTTTCTGGCTTAGTGGTTCTTGAGAAGAAGATTTTTAAAGTTTTTCCCTATATATTTGTATGTAAACTTTGATCCCCCCTTGTGGCCCCATCCTACCCCCAGTGGCCATGATTTGAACAAACTTGAATCTACACTATGTCAGAAAGTTTTCATGTAAAAATTATCTTTTCTGGCTCAGTGGTTCTTGAGAAGAAGATTTTTAAAGATTTTTCCTATATATTTGTATGTAAAACTTTGATCCCCCCTTGTGGCCCCATCCTACCACCGGGGGCCATGATTTGAACAAACTTGAATCTACAATATGTCAGGAAGCTTTCATGAAAATTTCAGCTCTTTTGGCCCAGTGGTTCTTGAGAAGAAGAGTTTTAAATGACCCCACCATATTTTTGCATTTTTGTGATTATCTCCCCTTTGAAAGGGACATGGCCCTTCATTTGAACAAACTTGAAAGCCCTTCACCCAAGGATGCTTTTGGCCATGTTTGGTTGAAATTGGCCCAGTGGTTAATGAGAAGAAGTCGAAAATGTGAAAAGTTTAACAGACAGACAGACGACGGACAAAAAGCGATTAGAAAAGCTCAATTGAACCTTCGGTTCAGGTGAGCTAAAAACTGTAAAATTTGTGACCCCTGGGTTCAGGGTGCATGCCCCAGGGTGGAGCTAAGTAAGTCATATATTAAAAATGCATATCTTAGAAACTCTGTGTAATTCATAGCACATGGGTTCAGATTCGAGGGTGGAGCTTATTTGATCACACATGTATGTTGAAAATGCAATATGTACTTATATTATAGAACACCTTTACTACTAGACATCAGTCGGGTAAACTATGCATGGTTACCTACAATGAGCAATGAGTTGTCTTTGAAGCTGTAAAAAATCATTTGACCCTTTTAGAATTTAGATATAGAAAATCACATTTTACTGTGATGTAATAAAACTTTCTCACCTGTAAAAGAATTCTAAATTATCAATTGTGTATGATAGTTATGCTAATATATCTATCGTCTAGTACGAAGTATTAAAAATGTAGAAGTATAAAAAACACACAGGTAACACATTGATTTCTAAATATTAAAAATGTGCGTACTCAGGTGACCATTAAGATCCATGGGCCTCTTGTAAAACACTTTACCTAGTATTGTTGATCAGTCTCAGGTTCCTGATGTTTTATTCCTAGATGTAGACTAAATCCATAGGTGTTCATGATTTATAAATAAAAATCTAAAACAGTTTTTCTCTTGTTTTTCTATGTAGACAAGCATCGAGGGAAGTTCACTGACACAATACAGTGAAAATGTTCCCCTAACATCCCCAACAAATGTGCAAAATAAAATGTAGGCCAGTCTAATTGAAGTCAAATTGGCCTTACCGCTGTCAGCACTTTGTGGGTCAGATAAAAAAAAATAAACGAGGGACACATGTTCCCAATGATTAGTGGAATAAGTCTGTTGTTTTATCAATTTTATATATACAAAACAACATAGGAACAGTATTAAGTAGGTTTCATGTTCATTCAATCTTTATTTCCCCCTTGAGGAGATTTCATGTTGTAACATTTACATATATTTAGAATACATAAAGAAAATCAAAATGATAATATATATATATATATATATATATATATATATATATATATATATAAAGAACAAAGATAGAAAATTATAACAAAGAAAACGTATGTACATGGATAAATGTTTACATAATTATACTTTTACGAAAATTATTAAAGAATCAAAGTACTTAAAGTACTCGTGGGAGTTGAACATTGTGGAAATTCAGTTAGAAAAGATAGTACTGGAAGGATAGGGGGATAAATGACTGAATATTATCATGATTTTAGATACAAATCAACTGTTGTTGTTTTTCAAAGCGTTACAACAGCAAACATGGATAATGGAAGGCCCATGGGCCACAACGCTCCTCGAGTAACTGAAGTCGTGTTGTTGTTTTCTAGAATTTCACCCCTTTATATTCTCATGAAAAATGTGACCACATATTATGACCCAAACATTCAAATCAGTATGGTTATCAATGCCTTACAGTTATGAAGAAGTTTTCCCCCTGTATATATACATTCAAGTTTAATCCTAGTTATAGCTAATTCTAAGGATTCATTACTTGAAAAGGTAGTCCAATATGCTAAACTGTCACCTGAGTATATTACAGTCCTGTAGAGGATCAATGGAATGGTAAATAATTGTATAATAACTCAAAATAAATGAAATGCAAAAAAATTAAAAATTGTCGGGCATCGGAAATGCACAAGCCGAGTTGCGCAAGGAATGGGCATAGAGGGAACCGGCAGAAAAGTTTTCAAGAATTATCAAGCAGGGAGCAAAATTTTGCGTACATAAATTTCAGCCGACTTAAATCCTTTGTGACCTTGACCTTTAACCCTTGACCAAAATCAATAGGCTTCTTTGTCTCATCAAGGGCGATAATCCATCTAAGTTTAATTGAGATCCTACAATTTGTTAAAAAATTATAGTGCAGAAAACAAAATTTTCTCCAAATTTCAGTCTATTTCTAGCCACTGTGACTTTGACCTTGTGACCCCGGAATCGATAGGCTTCTTGTCTTACTTAATCGATCTAAGTTTGATTGAGATCCTATAATTCGTTCAAGAGCTATGGTGCGGAAAACAAAATTTTCTCCAAATTTCAGTCTATTTATAGCCAGTGACCTTGACCTTTGACCTAGTGACCCCAGAATCGATAGGCTTCCTCATCTTACTGAGGGTGACAGTCCATCTAAGTTTGAATGAGATCCTATAATTTGCTCAAGAGCTATGGTGCGGAAATGAAATGTTGATGCGTGCCCGCCTGCCCGCCCAAAGGCACTTCATCAGATCATAAGCCGAATTCGACTTCATCGCAACTCCGCTAAAAATGAAACACTAGTCAAATAATGTTATTTATTGCCAAGGTATTTGGGATATTATACTGTGGCTCAAACAGGGGGTGAATGAACCTGACAGTATGGAAAGCATATAGTGGAATCAGACTTGTGATGCTGGAAATCTATAGTGATTAATAAACTATACATGTACAAGATCCATAACTATTTTTTTCCCCAGTTTGTGAGGGAGAATCCTCATGTCTCTTTCATCTGTAGACAAATAAACAATGTGTTTTGACCAGAGCAATTTCCAATCCTTTTTGCAGCATAAATTCAACATTGTGGCAACTGGGTTAAACTTTGATAGTGAAGTAATACATGGCAGCACCTTATCCCGGCCATGCTCTTAAAATTTCTGTTTGACACGCACTCATGACATCCACTCAAACATTACAGAGTGCAGCAAAATCCCATTGTAATAGGGGATTCAAAATGGATAACTGGTACAAAATATGGTACATACTATTCAAAAAGGATAATGAATTTGACATATTGATGTCTTGGAAAAGGAAATTCTGACATCGGGGCTCTAAGCGTTTTCAAACATTGTCATTTGATAAAAGTGTTCTACATTTTTAAAAATAGAGATTAATATGTCTTTACATACATAGGTGAGAAAGTTTCCATTATTCCTAGCCGAGACATACCATGTATGCGCAAAAAATTCATAAACAAATATCACACTACTCACGTAGAAAATGTGGACCTTACCGTCATCAAGCGCAGCGAAACACGGCATTTCGATATTGTAGTCGACGAAAGCTCGGTAACAGTAATGAATAAGGTACACTCATTTTGTATCTATTTTGTGACTTTCTTTATTAAAAGGAACAGTTCTCTAATGTGTAACGTGCAATTACTACGTAATTCAATAACTTGAAGCATGAAGCAGTTTCACTTTGCCACCGGATATAAGAAATTTTATTTCGTATT
Source organism: Ostrea edulis (assembly GCF_947568905.1). Classification (NCBI taxonomy): domain Eukaryota; kingdom Metazoa; phylum Mollusca; class Bivalvia; order Ostreida; family Ostreidae; genus Ostrea; species Ostrea edulis. Next base: position 21,257,366 of record NC_079170.1, on the reverse strand, counting down.
CCGATCCCAATCGAAAGTTGTTGACTGGGAATGACGTGTTTTAATTCAATCTACATGTAACATCAAGCATTTTTTATATCACATTAAAAACCACCAAATATATACACATACACAATGTTGTAGAGTTATTTCTTGTAAATTTTCTGAGGTTTCGCACCATATTCGATATTTCGCGCCACGGTGTCAATAGGGCTTGTGTGCAGTTGTCGTTCGTTTCCCTATCAATGTTTATAGGTGACGCTGCGCTACAAACGACAATTTTCAACCTTATCTTTTATTTTTCTATGTATATCAGTATCAATTTGATCGAAATCTTGTATTCAAATTGATTTGAATACAATATCATTGCATTTATTTACATGTCAATTATCAAAATTAGATTAATTCAGAAAAGTTACATGGATTATTTAATGGCGGATGTTTATAAAAGTTTATGTTGATTTACCTAGGAGTAAATCAGCTGACACAGAACCCCCGCTGACGACCACTATACAAATCAATACAAATTACTGCGTAGAAAAGTGCGTGATGACCCAGGGAGATTGAACATAGTTCAACTCCCAAAAAACGAAATTAAGTAGGTTTCATGTAATTCAGTCTATACTGATTGGTCGAGAAGCATTTGAAATTACTAAATAAAAAAAGGAAATAATTACTCAATAGAAAGCGAAATACAATTCAAAACGAAATTATTAAAGAAAATATAATGAAGGCAATTTAATGAAATAGCGAAATAAAAACCAAAACCAATTAAAAACCAAATTCGTATCTATTAAAGAAAACAAGAAATACCACTTTATCTTAGAATGTAAATCCCTATCCACTTAACGAAAAGAATTTTTGGCTCTTAGATATTGTCATGTACCAAATACATTGAAATTTAGAGAGTTCAAAAACTATGTGTATTTATTTCTAACATCCATGAATTAGTCTCCTGTCCTCCTTAACATGTTTATTTATTAAGCCCTCCACCTTTATTTTGCGCTAATGCACATATATAAGTGTATGATAAGATAAGATAAGATAAGTTTATTCCAATTTTGGGCCCAGAGGGCATATAACAGTAAGACATTTTATAAAGAAGGAAATTCAAAAAAGAAAGAAAGTTTACAACATTAACTATAGGTTACATAGACTGCAAACTGCTTGTGGATGCAGCATGTTGGGGAAACAAGTACATACATATATGAATTGCTAATCATGTATATACACAAGTAGATGGACAGTATCAGTATTATACCAATACATGAATAATAAACTATAATGATTTTTGCAGTTTTAAAGCATCACTTCTTTTTCTGAAAGTTTGCACTAAATATTCACTCAATTTGACAATTACTGGTTTGTCTTCATTAATCATCAACCAAGTAAATTTGTCCTTATTTGTTAGATAGATAAAATCTTTGTTGAGCTTGTATATATTATTAAAAAAACATATTTCTCTCTTCAACATAGAATGGACAATCAGTAAGGAAATGAAATTCATCTTCAACACAATTAAGGTTACATAATTCACATATTCTTTTGTTTCTTTCTAAAGAAATCTTCTGGCCAGAATTGGTTTTTGTAAATTCATATCTTCCTCTTTCAATTCGAAGGTCATGTGCACTAATTCGAAATCTACATAGAGTTTTTCTTAATTCTAGGGATTCTAAAAATATATAACTTTCCATAGTAAAGTTTTCTTTATACGAAAAATATGTTGTTAGTTTTCCTGATTTCTGACCCTCTTCACGTCGTTTTGACCAGTAAAGTAAAAATTGTTTCCGTACCTGATTCTTCATTTTTTTTTGAAAAATGAGAATTTGAGATTTTTACAATTGGGTACCAAAATGCCCATTTTTTCCTTAAAATAATTAATGTTTTTGTACCAACAATTTATATTATATGAATTCAGATTGATATTCTCTGTATAAGCACTGTATAACAGGGATGATTCTGGGCAATTCTCAAGTCTATGCCAATATAGTAAAATACTTTGGATTATAGAGCAGAACATAGGATATCTACCCAATTCAGAGATTATTGCAATATTAGTACTTCTTTTACCGGCACCCAGTAGATGTTTACAAAACTTAATATTCAGGTTTTCTACCTCCCAATTTTTAAAGATATCATATAAATCTCTGTCTTTTTCCAGCATTAATTAAAAGATTGATTCAATATTGTTTAGCGTCCCTCTCGAGAATATCTCACTCATATGGAGACATCACCATTGCCGGTGAAGGGCTGTCAAATTTAGGCCTATGCTCGGCGCTTATGGCCATTTAGCAGCGAGCGATCTTCATCGTGCCACACCTACTGCGACACAGTACCTCGGTTTTTGCGGTCTCATCTGAAGGACTGTCCCATTTAGTCGCCTAGCTCTTACAACAAGCAAGGGGTTACTAAGGACTTATTCTAACCCGGATCCCCACAGGAAATTTAAATTGATTGAATTGAATAAATTCTTAAAGATTTCATAATAAACCTTTTAAAGAGGGGCTATAGAGTGATAATGAAATCAATCAAAACATGCAAGTGGTACTTTATTCAATTCAATTCACTTCAATATTTACTCCCATATTGCACAAAACAACACAGGGAAGATATCCAAGTACCCACAATGTTAAACAAAGAATTCAGTTGATGCAATGCATGAAAGAGTGTACAGTTTATATTTTCTTTAAACTGGAAGGGTAACTCTCTTATGAATTATATTTAAGAATTTGGAATGATTACTCATAATAGATAACATTTTACATGAAAACAATTTAGTTTGAGAATTTTTTGACATTTGGTTTGTATATTCAGAAGGTAAATAAAATTTTCTACTATCACTAAGAGCTGAACGAGTCATGTTTTAATGAAACTCATCCCCAACCTCGTTTTCATGTAAAGTACAAATTCTCTGGTTTCTGGGCACACCACTCCATCTGCCTGTCTCAATATGTAATCTGTGATTACTTGTTCTAAATCTTGCTAAATGTAAGAATAATATTTCTTGGTACATTGGCTTCGAGATAACTTTCGGACGTTTCAATACTATTTGTAAATAAATTATGAAGTACACCTTTTCCTGATGTATTACATTCAGAAACTCATTTCTGTTGAAATTGATCATTCAGAGTTAATTGTTTAATAACACTAATCAGCCATTCTTCATTTTCTACAAATTGTAAAATCCAGATATAATTTAAACCCCATTCTTTTAAACTTTCTGCATACATATACATCTGACCCATTTAAAATCAACATTTTCTGTTGTTGAGTTATATAAAAATCTGTTCAAAATAGTAGACAACTTTGTGTCTTTACCATTCAATAATTTTACCCAGAATTTAATAATTCTAATTTTGACATGTATACACAATGGATATCTAGTAAGTTCACCTTGAATTAAATAATTCGGGGTAGTTGTCTTAAAATTCAGTATAAGTTTACAAAATTTTAGATGCAGTCTCGATGATATCTAAATTTTCAAAACCCCATAATTCACATCCATAGAGAAGTATTGGAACAACCATTTTATCAAACACGTTGACAATCAATAGATAAATTCAGTTCCCTTGTTGTTGTTTTTTTTAATGATGGCATACATAACTGAATTGAAATCAGGTGTAAATAAAAACAACAATAACAAAAATGAAGAAAAAAAACCCCAAAATAACCCAGGGTATACCGCTGGTTTTTATCACAAAATACAACCCATAAAGCAAAAGCTTTTAAATTACTGGTATATCCTCAGGGGGACAGAGACGTTTTCTCTGTTCTACATTGTACCTATCGTGTAGTTCATACATGTACCAACTCATTAAAAATTTAGGGGATGTGCTCACATCCTCTATTTTAAAACAATCAAACTGCATGATAATTGTGAAGTGCAAATGAGGTGGATTTGCATGCAGCTAAATTTAAATCAATGAAATCAATTAACTCAATGATATAACCTCGTATCACACCGCTGAAACACGTGTACATGTAATTAGTGTAATGTCAAGTGATTGCTGAGGTAAGCACTTTTTGTGCTTTCGTTCATTTTGAGAAAGTTTTTGATAAGGTTTGGATAGATGGCCTGTGACATAAGATGCTAATGAATGATATTACAGGTAAATTGTACACCTTAATCCATAATATATCAAGGCATTAAATCACAAATTGTCCATGATAATAAATTTTCAAATTACTTTATGTGTAATAACGGTCTTTGTCAAGGCGAGAACTTATCACCATTCTAATTTTTATTGTATTTTAATGATGTGGAGGAATTTTTCATAATGAACAATATCACAGGTTTAGAAAATTTAAGTAATTATGTTAGGGCTACACTGGGCATTTATTTCAAACTTTTTATTCTGTTATACGAGGATGATGCAGTGTTGATTTCGGAGGCTCAAGATGGATTACAAACAGTTCCAAATATTTTTAGTGAGTATTGTAAATATGGAAACTAAAGGTAAATGCCGAAAAGACAAAAGTATTTGTATTTTCAAAAGAAAGGCTACCAAATTATATCTTCAAATAGGATTCCCATGATGTAGAGGTAGTTGATGGATTTTTGTATTTAGGTGTAATTTTCAATAGAAACGGTGGTTTTGTAAGCACTATTAAGAGAAATGCTTAGAAAGGATTAAAGGCTGTTTATGAGATTTTAAAGAAGGGAAGACTACATAACCATCGGTAAGCTGTCAGTACGGTCTTTATTGTAGCATTGTAAAGCCGATTTTATTGTATGGGTGTGAAGTTTGGCAGTGAAATATCCCAACTCCTTGGTTTTTATGCATAAGATTTATACTTATCTTCTAACTTTCATGGAAGCTTGAAAAACAGCACACATGCCTTGCATGGTTTCCATGTGCAAAAGATCAAAGACATCGTAATGAAATTTTTTGGGACTCGAATGGGGATTAATTGGTGGCCTTTATCATGTAAGAGAAGTTGGGGATCTTTATAGAGATCTGGGTTCATGTTACATGTAGTTGCTGGGTTTTTGGAAATGTATGTTTTGACGGAACGTCCCGCTTCGTGGAGAGCTTTCTTAAATTGTTACTTTTGTAATACGACCTCTTCATTTTCAAAAAATAAATTTCATTTTTGAAAATACGTGCAATGCTTTACTCCGGTATACTTTTCATGAAGCTCGTGCATTTTCAAAAAATTAAGTGAAATTTAATTTTCATAATTACATTCTACTTTATTATCGGTCGGAATTCCCAGTCATGAAAATAAACAAATGCCCTACATTTACCTAGATGCATACGTGCATTTTATATATATATATATAAAATACAGCGCATTCCTGACGAAATGTCATTTTGACAATACACTGACTGATATAGGTGGTCATATTGACTCTGATTGATTGATTAAATATTGTTTAACGTCCCTCTCGAGAATCTTTCATTCAAATGGAGACAGTCACCAATGCCGGTGAAGGGCTGCAAAATTTAGGCTTATGCTCGGCGCTTCGGCCTTTGAGCAGGGAGGGATCTTTATCGTGCCACACCTGCTGTGACACGGGGCCTCGGTTTTTGCGGTCTCATCCGAAGGACCGCCCCATTTAGTCGCCTCTTACGACAAGCAAGGGGTACTGAGAACCTATTCTAACCCGAATTCCCACGGGATTATTGACTTTGAAGAATAGTAAGTATGACTAATGCCGGTTGGGTTATTTTTGACCACCATTATTGTCATATTGACATTATAAGCAGTAGTCAATCTGACACATTTCCAACTCAAAATAATTGTCCTTAATCGTACATTTCGTCACATAGAAATCATCAAAAATCAAGAGGATTGATTTGCATCAGTTACTGGCGATACAATGAGTTCTTTACTTCAGCGGCAAGTTAATAAAAAGGTACAATATAAAAACTAAACTTTTCCAACATATTATCATCAACTGACCAGTTTCGGTGACCTTAGTGACAAACCGCGATTTTCTCATCAATCACTTGGATTAAATAAATAAATAATACACGTACCTTTATCAAGTTTTTGCTTTAATCAAGAATATTTTAGTAGATTGATTCAGTGATTTGGTTTGAAATATACATGTATATATTTTTCAAACGACCAAACTACACATACACGTACATGTTTTTAGTATCATACTGATGACTATTCATTTATATACTCCGGTATATTTATTTGGAAATATCTACTAGTATACAGAGGTCGTAAGTTATTTACAGACACAAGTGCCTGTGATGTACCGGGTATATAAAATGATGTTTATTTAAGCATAACAATTTCTGGGGCAAAACTTTAAGGGTAAGGAAGGACCAAATCACTGAATATTTCAAAGAAATCACTGTCTAATTTGAAAGGATATTACAGGTCACATACAGCTATAAACTAAGGCTTGAGAAAGAATCTGGAGATGTGCTAAACTCGCACTGTGAATGCCCTGCAGGGAAAGGCCCAAATGGTACATGCAAGCATGATAATGCTTGAAATTTTTATTGAGAATGGTGAAGTGGCGGTGCAGAAATCGTGTACAGAAAATTTGATGATGTTCAACAAGCCAAAGGCATCCCATAAAGGTTGGAATATAAAAATATGCATGGACAACAGCATATAATTACATAAAAGTAGAAAATTCAAATTTGAGTAATCTTACATCTGTGTTGATATATACAATGTGTCATTATATAAAATTGGGATGTACAATTAACAAATTCATGTTCTTTTTCATGCATTCAGGATCTCCAGTCAAAGTTGAAAAAATTACAATTGGGAAGAGAAAATCAGCGGTTCATTTGGATGACCGACGACCAGAAAAGTTTAGGCATGTAGAGGGCATGCAAGATCGGGTAAGAAACCTATTAATCAACTATACATTAAATACTTCTGAAGACATTGCATTTCGTTATCTTTATGAGAGAGCAGATTTGAAGGTGACTTACAAATTTTGAAAAGTCAATACTTATTTAATTTAGATTCACCATGGAGTGTGACCTTGAATGTAATTAATTATACATCAGGACATTTAGCTTTTTGGTCAGTTTGTCTTTTGAATGCCAAGTGATGGGGCTTCATATATAAAATTACATTCCTTATAAAATAAAATCTTTCTTCTTTCTCACAAAATTTGTGACCTTGACTTTTTTATTTCACTTTGCCATTACTTAATATATCACATTGGGTTTTGCATGTTTTTGTTGACCTTCGCATATGACCAATATTAAACCTAACTGCCTACATTTTCTACATTTCATGTTTATCTAGTCTTAATCTCATTTTTGAAATAATGTGTATATATAATGTGTACAGTTTTCATACAATATAATAAAATTTTACTTATTTATTTTCAGTCTCCAATTCATGACCACCACTACTTACCACTGCCTTTCACAGAATACTGGGTGGATAAAGCATTACAGGTACTTTCAAAATCATAAAATAATTTGGAGATGGGACTTTATGGCTAAATGAATATTTGTTTGCCGCAGAACTGTATAAAACTATATAAGTATATGACATCAATTATATAAAAAAAAATAGCTTCATGTATAACCTATCAACTACGATCAGTCATATATAATTATTATGACGATTTATGATTAAAGTCTTTTCTAGATTTTATTCCCCTTTCATTTCACAGGTAACTGAATCAGAGGTGGCACGTATTGAAAAAGAAACAAGGGGACAATCTACAAGTAAGAGATGGTTTGCAGAGAGAATGTGGAGAGTCACAGCATCAAATTTTGGGCAGATTTCAAGAATGACAGACAGACGTGACAGACAGAAGCTTTGCAAATCACTGATACATATCAAGAGCCTCACCGCCCCTGCAGTCACTCACGGAAAATCATATGGAAAAAAAAGCTATCAAAAGATTTGAAGATAACCACAACATAAGAGTTCATAAGAATGGTTTATTCATTTGTTCAAAAATGCCATTTCTAGGTACAACACCAGATGGGGTTATAGATGATAAATATATAATAGAGGTGAAATGTCCTTATAAAGGGCGGAAACAAGAAATCAACACAAACACAATGGAATATTTCACTTATTTAGAGGTAGTGGATGGGGAAGTCAAGCTGAAAATATCTTCCAATTACTATGATCAAATTCAGGGACAACTGTATATAAGTGGCAGACAATTTTGTTATTTTATTGTGTATACACTAAAATCACTATTTGTAGAAATTATTGAAATCAACAGAGAATACTGTGAAATGTGCCATATACCAAAACTGGAGTCGTTTTATACATAGAGGATATCTATATTGCGTGTTTTGATATGTATTTATTCACGAGGCTTGCCGAGCGAATAAATACACCATATCAACGAGTTGGATAAACCAGATATCAAAATACGCAACTATAGATGTTCTATTTATCTTATACGTCTTCTTTTCACTTAATTTTGAGATGATCCCCAGTATGGTAGAAACAGCTGATTGAATTTGTTTTGAATCCGTGGCTCAGACGTCGTGCTTAATCTGTCTACCTTACGCGGGAAAAATTAGGGCGCTTATAAACCATTAATATACAGTACAAAAGGTCATTTTTATAAAAGAAACCATGAAAGAAAATTGTTTTAGAAGGGATTATAGTTTATAATTAATAATGGTTTTGCCATTCCAACAAAGTAATAACTATTGACCGAGTATTTATTTTTTGACGTAGGCCTGACCTTCTGATAAAAGTTTGATGTCGGCGTCGTTTTGAAATAAACATGTGTAGGCTAACAACGATCAATGAAAGTAATATTTTAATGCAGCGTTATTAGAATGTTCAACAGTTTACAATGAAAAGTAGAAGTGTTTGTGCATTGGATTTTATTTACGTAGTTTCTTTGGATTTGAGGGCGAGAGGAAATCCCGAGACACTTTAAATAGACCTAGCCTAGTAAGTAAAGCTATTGAGATTTGTTACATTTAATATGCTCCAGAAAAAAGAGACTGTGCTTTTGAATACTTGGTATCGCAGCATATCAAGGTACTTTCGATTAGGCTTGTCCAGTAGGCCGTCGATTCCTTGTCGATGATAATAGTGTGAACATACTTTTGTTTTCTGATCGTAATTTTTTGAGTAGTTACAGACCGAGTTGGCATTTTTGTGGCCGGTAACTTCCATTAGGCCCTATATGTCAGTGGGGGCAACATCATTTTAATTTTGCTGTAAAAGAAATTCTAAATAAATACAGAATAATACGTTTTACGCTTTTTTTCTTGCATGGATATGCATAAACACAGAAAATATGTCATCCAAGCGGGGACAGTGTCAAAAGTACTTCGGACCGGAAGTGCTTTATCAAACGGGCGTGTGATAAAGCTAATGCTTTATTTCACTCTCAATATACACCACACGTATGAGCTAAAAAACATTACAGACCTTTCATTGCCTCAAATTTATAAATGACTGCAAATTAGGCCAATTAAAATTAATTGATAGATTATCATCCCCGACCGTCCCTCAAAAAAGGACTCATCTCGATTTTTTTTTCACGCCAAAATTATGATTTCAAACAAACTTGCTTCCCAGTGACATGAGTGAATGATTAAAGTCACAGAATGTTGGTTATATATATATATATATATATATTCCACACCAAGGAACCGTTGAATTCCTTACTTGATTAAAACTTTGTGTGATGTCTGTTTACATTAAAAAAAAAATTCTCGGGAAATAAGAATTAAAAAATAAAATCCTCCCACTCGCCCCATTTTGTTTTTGTGACCCCAGATGATAATCTACTAATTAGGTTGAATTGGCCTTACTTTGAAACCACCTCCTTCTGTACTACTTAAATGTATGCTACAAACGAAACAATGTATTTCCATAAAACGGACTATATGTTATGAAGTATTGCAGGGAACACTTCAGATTGCCTGAATAAAATTGCCCCCAATATGTTTGAAATTTAGTTTTGATTACATGTAATCTGAAATTTTGGACTTTTCATGATGTGAATATGGTGTAATATTTTCTAAATTTAAAAATATTAACTGAGGCAACAGCTTGGATCAGTATTTTCAAATTGAGTAAATATCAGAATAGAGAGGAATTTTATTATGGTGAATATCTTACAATGCTAACAAGCATATCTTATATGAATTATAAATTGAATTATTTCAACAGTCTCGATTGAAGTCAGCATTTCGCAAATTCTATGGTCGTTATAACGATCTAGTTCGTCAATATGACCTCGCATTGGGTCAAATGTTGTCTGACGTGTTTCATACCGATTGTTAAGCTGTTCTTGGCACACTGATTTTGACTGCGGATAACTCCGTTTACCTGATCAGGATATGGGGCTCACGGCAGGTGTGACCGGTCAACAGGGGATGCTTACTCCTCCTACGCACCTAATCCCACCTCTGGTGTGTCCAGGGGTCCGTGTTTGCCCAACTATCTGTTTTGTATTGCTTGTAGGAGTTATGAGATTGATCACTGTTCGTTATCTTCACCTTGCATTTAGATAAATAAATGCTAGTGTCACTACCTTCATACAAATACAAATATTTATTGGCACAAACACAATTACAATAATTGGCAAAGGCCCATTGAACATCAATGCATAATGTTTACATAATTTTTATGTAGTTGAAAGTAATATTGACTTCTGTATTCAAAACAGTCTCTAATAAATTTCACAGTAATTTTTAAGACTTTATGTATATCACTGTTAAAATACATTTGTAACATGTATCTTTCATTGTCCAGAGTAATATTTTTCTGTGTTATATTATAAATGTTTCTAAGGTAGGTGTTTCTTAGCTTAGAATAAGATTTACATTGAAAAAGAAAATGACTTTCATCTTCGATCACACCAGTATTGCAAGCATTACAACATCTTTCATTTATTGTTGTGGAATTATATCTACCACTTTCTATTGCAAGTTTATGTGCACTTAATCTAATTCTACTAGGAGAGGATCTCTCAGATCTTTTTCTGAGTAAATCAACATATGGACTTCTTTTTCTTGTGTATAAATTTTTATAAAATTTAAGTTCTTTTTAACCAAAGATTGTTGATGATTGCTCCTGGGTGCACTGGTCAATGATTCTTTATATTTTGTAATGTTTGAAAATCCCAGATTATCTAGAATAGAAAATATTTTCCTTGTCCAAGTGTTGTAATTACTTGTGGATTGGTAAAATTTAAAAGCCAAAGAATCAGAAGACAGACGTTATCAGATGATTCCAATATTTAATACTTGAGAATGAAATTTTGGACCAAAGTGGTAGTCTATCAAGTTCTGCTAGACAACAAGTATTGGATGTTTTACAGTGCACTCCAAGGATATCTTTAATAAATTTTAAGTGAAAATTTTCTAGATTTGAAATATCTTTGGATGAGAGATCCACTCCTCATATTTCACTACAATAAAGAACTGGAAGTACAATAGCATCAAAAAGTTTTTTTTTCTAAAAGTTTACATGGGTTATCAATACTGTAAGGACCTGGCAGTTAAATTTCAGTTTTTCAATGTTGTGAATCAATTGGGAATAATTGTGGGTTAATTTTATATAAATATAATAATGGTTGCTACATATTTCAGAAATACACGTTCGTGTCTCCGTAGCATCACAAAGCATGTTGTTCTATATTTGTACTTAATCTATTTCATGTAGGTTAAAATACATACCTTTCACTTTAGTGTACATTACAGGTATTTTAAGCATCGTTTTTGTAAGTGGGAAGATGCCCTGAAATATTTATTCCTGCGTGAAGTTTATTGGGACAGCACCTTGTATACGTAATGTCCGCCATCTTTCTCCCATGTGTTTACATGTATGCACTGTTTCGTTTTTAAGAACGTGTTTCATTTTACGGTTATATTGCTATGTAAATCGTTTGTAAATATTACAAAGTTGTTGAGTACATTTATTTTATTGATGTTTTTAGCGGAAAATCTTACCTGAAATTGTAATAGAATACAGTTGCTCATTTGTACGGCGACAACATCGTCTGCTCGACGATTGATATTTTGTTTAAAGTAATGCGAATGTTTACAGTCATAAATGTTTACTTACAGTGCATGACTACTTCCAGAATTATCTCCTAGTTTAAATCCATCACCAATTCTGATTTTATAACACCTTTTCACGTTCTTTATCATTTTGTACGGCAGCTTTGTTTGACACTGTTTGACAATATTATGTCTGTACGGTACAGTACAGTGCCGTGATTGGTTGGACGTCTCCGTACGGTAATTCCATTGGTTAAGCCCCATCACGTGTTATATTTCAGAAACCTATATATACAGCGCAAGCGACATAGATTTCAGATAATTGCAAGTTGTATTGACGGCAACATTTAAACTTCTCTCCTCGGATACGATCCAGATTTCAAGATTAGGTTAGAGGTTTGATAAGACATTTATCTCCCAACACACTGGACACTTGTTTTACTTTATATCAACAAATATTCCTTTAACCAGTAATTTCCCTTTTTGCACTTAAACCTGTACGGCAGACGTCTTACACCATATGAGTATTTCGCTATTTGTGTTATCACCTGTCAATTGAATGAAATCACATGTATTGAATTAAAACATTGATTACCTTCACCTATAGTCATATTATATCAAACCAGAAACTCCTTTGGTTGGAGAGTTCATTAACAGTACCTGAGAGCCACGGTACTTAGTACCTGACCTGAATTTGAGTTCTACTATTTTGTAGTCCCCACATCTATCTCGCCATCCTTGGGGAGCTTACAATACCAATAATTCTTTTCATTTTAAAACATGCTTTTCTGGCTTTTTCAATAAGCACAGCTGTTGCTAAGTTAAACCTTCCTTTACATTTCATCACAACACCTAAATAGCAGTATTTTGGTACACTTTGTATTGTATTGCCATTAATAGTAAATTCATTCCCTTGAGGTTTGTCATTTGAGTTAAATATCAAAACTTTAGATTTATCTACATTGACTTGCAGTTTCCAGTTTGAACAATAGTTAGGCCAACGATAAAAATTGTTGAGTTTCCGCTAACGTTCCAGAAAAAAATAGGGTAGGTAGGTAGGAAATAATTTTTTTTTTTTAATTTTATTTTTTCAAAGTATACAAAAACATTGTAAACTCTAACAAGTGTTGTATAGGAAGGAGGAGAAAATCTTTGGCTGGACCGGGAATCGAACCCGGGACCCCTGCATTACTAGGCAGGTGCTCTAACCACTGAGCTATCCAGGCCGATATCTAGAATTTCTACATTCCCCCCTCCTTAAGATCAATTATAATTGTCTTTCAATATCAACCCAGGTTCTTTTCGCCCCTGACAGGCCAACCTGCACCACCAGGGGTGGTCAACGGCACCAAATGTAGTATGGGAAGGAGAAAATCTTTGGCTGGACCCCTGCATTTCTAGTCAGGTGCTCTAACCACTGAGCTATCCAGGCCGATATCCACGGTCCGTATAGCCCTAATTACTGCAAAAGTTAAATGTTCTATTGAATTTTATACTTTCAAAATAAAATTTTGCTTAAATTGCATTGCAAGTAAACTTTCAATCATAACATTTCACCCTTTATTGGATGAGGATTATTTCCAGATGTTTTATGAGAAACTATATGTTTCAATGAAACATATCTAGCATAAAACACAAAAGTTAACTCCTCCATGCCACTATGCTCTACAAGTACCAGATATATTGTTTCTACATTTAAAGTGGTTGTCATAGGAATACTTCTATTGGATATGTTTGACAGGAAAATAATGTGATGGTTTTAAAAAAAATATATTAAATCACAGAGCTCCAGATAAGGTGCGTATCAGCGTAAATCTCATTAAATTTTACCAAATACGCATTAAAGTTTAAAAGCAGGCGTACAATTACGCATTCGCTAATGTAAATACGCTTTACACTCGTAAAGTAATGCATAGAGGTAACTCAATACACAACTGTATAAGCCTAATTGTTATACTTCTTTCTTAAATAAACAGGTAGGGTGCGATCGAAAGCAGATGAAAACTTATATCATAAACGATTGATTGGTGGCACAGAAAATGGTATCGGACAAACGATATATATTTCTTTTGTTTAAACTTTCTAAGTTTTTACTGAAATGTCGCTCCTGCAGCATTGTCTCGCTAACTATTTGAAAGTATTTGCAAGAATGGGAGTCACGCATTTATTTACCGACTTCCGTCACACATGCACTCGTTTTACACAGATGGAATAAAACCAATTCTTGGTTAACGGTACAAGGTAAGAGGAATCCGACAGTAATTTGCGGTGAAAACAAAGTGCAAAAATATATATGGGCAGTATTAGGTTCGTCTGAATTTTAAAATTTGGTATAGAAAGTCATAAAAACTTTAGACTTTGAAACTGATATTGTTTGGTTTAAAATGCTTTTAGTTTCTCGGTTATAACAGTTTAATTTATAATGTCTTCATTGTCATTTAGATTTTGAAATTTATTGTTGAGGTATTAAATTTTAATATACCAGACACTCAGTCATATAATATCTGATTATATTTAGACTAAGTGATGAAATTCTGTATTAGTGGCAAACAGCAGATAATCAGTAAAGTAACAGAATACTCGTTTGACTTTTTCTGAAAAGCAAAATACTCATTGATTTGAAAATCAGGGGGTAAATACTCTTTGTGGTAAAAAATATTATCTGGAGCTCTGTCATCACCAAAATATCAACATCATTAACATATTTTAAGTTTATTAATACATTTCTGAATGTATTTTCACAATCTAACTGGATCAAGGGTAGGAAGACAGTCTGGGCAGATCCCACTTATCCTAATGGAATCCAACTCTCTTCCAGCTAAAACTTTTTACCGGACATAAATTTTTATTTTAAAAACAATCTGCACATCTTTTTTTCCTCTCGGCTCTCATCAGCCATCAAGAACTCGGATGCGCTCACTGCTTTATTTGAGGCCTTTTTCATAGTGTTTTCAGTTAGAACTGCAGCAGAAACCAATGATGTGCATACAAATTTGACAGACTGGACATTCATGTCTGTCACTCTGCATCATGACCTCCATATAAATCTAGGGTCCCCGTGTATACACAGTAATGCCCGCTGAAACGATAGCATAAGACAGTGCATGGCCATAAATAGTCACCGTCTAAAAACAACATAGGAGTTGGCAATTTTAACAAAAGAAAGTCTTCTATGAAAACATGACACTTGGCAGAGTCTCTCGACTGTCTATTAACTTCAATTGTTAAATCACCGTTGCTGAGCACGCATGGAGGTACTAGCCACTGGGTCAACCATCATCCATGCTGTTAGTTAGAAACATTATCAATGTTGTTTAAACGCTTGACACAATACCATGCAATTTTGTATATCATTAAAGCGTTTGAATGACTTCATCTCAATGTCTAATAAAACGAAAACCAAGAACCGGGGATATATTTTTTCCGGGAAAATGACGATTTTTTTTTTTTAAATATTGAAAAAAAATTGTAGGGTCGGGGCTATAATTTAGGGTCGGTCGGGTTAGCGGAAACACAACACATTTTATCAGTGGCCTTACCGAGAATATCAAGGCTGTTCTGTAAACCACTTTTGCTTTCAGAAAAGATTATATTATTCATATATGTATGGTTTCAATAAAACCAATTGTTGAGGAGTGGTCATCATAAAATGTGATTAATTCACAAGAAAAGATATGAATTGAGAAAATCTGTTTAAAACCGCACATGATCATCTAGTTTCTTTAATATCATCACAACCTATGCAAATTTATATACAATAGACCTTCTAAAATTGCTTAGCACAAAGCAGATATAAATGATTCGGGATCCAAGCTGAATTTTGCTGTGACTAAGTTCATTCTTTAGAATTTTAAAACGTTTTGCCAGACCAATGACCCTTTCTACATGTATGCGTTTTGGAGCTACACGTCAATCATGTACTACTTCATGGACCTTAAGTTGGGATTTACCTTTCAAAAATGTTGGAGTATTTACTTGAACATCCTTGTTAGCAAAGCAAAGAGATCTTGCACCATGATGCCTCGATCAGCCATGATGCTGTCGCCTTTCTCAAACATATCATCTTTCAATAAATCAGATCTTTCAATAATCATTCTATCACTTGCAGACCCACCATCAGCATCGGAAACATATGCCACAGCCCCTCTGGGAGTCACTCCAATCATTGCCTTTATAGTATTTCTATGTTTATAATTTGACCAAGTGATAGACTGAGCATTGATGTCAGACCGCTTCTCAACTGGTATTTCGGTGGCATCCAGTATAACCCTAGTGTTTGCAAACTTCTCTGCAAAATTTGAAGGCATAAAATCTTGAACTTGTTCTTAACAAGGGAACTTCTGAATACTTAAAAAAAGTAATTTATCATGTAAAACTACTTTTCAGCATCTTTCTTTAAGAATGTGCATGTATTTATATAAGACTAACAAATAACATAATGCTTACTCTCACCGCCTGCTGTTCCAAGGAAATATGGCTGCTGCATGACGCTATTTTTCCCGCCGAATAATTTAAGGCCACTATTAAAAAATTGTTTGTTGGGCGTTAGCCGACCGACCCTCTCAAAAGGTCGCCGACTCCAAACAAATTATTGGTCCAACAGCGATGGGTTTTTTTCTTTTTTTGGTTATTGTCTGGTGCGGAACAGAACCGAGTTCGAGTCGGATTTTAGCCGTCCGAGTCAGTAAAGCGCTTGACAGTCACCTTGCTTCGCTTCAAGCGCTTCCTTGATGGTTTGTTTCAAAATGTCCGACCTGAAGAGGACAAAATCGTACGCAACTTTATGCGTAAATATAGAGTTTAGAAACTCAAAGGAACGAAGCAAAGCCAATAGACTGCTTGAGTTTGACACGGATTCAACTGCGGCTGATGAACGTAGACACAACATAGAGCACATGTCGAAGTACATATCTGATAAATTTATTTTCTCAAACCAAGCCATTATAACAGATTCTTTGCTAGTTGGAACCCCCAGGTTACACAATGCTTGCAGTGCCTGGTTAATAGTTCATGCAGAAATGCATCTAACATTTATTTCAAAGCTTTTCTTAGAATTTGAAAAAAGATACAAAATTCATATTGTTTTCAATGTTTTAGACTGCTACTTTACATTTTATACCCAAGACAAACTTTGAAATAAAATCCACTCATCATGCTTTTATGTTACTGCGCAGTACTTATATATTTCATTTAGAAATTACATAAAACAGTTGTCACACTAGTTCCATGTGTCGGACATGTTCAATGGAATATATAACACTGCATGCCTACTAACATAAAGCAGAGGATGACTAAGAACTAAAGGGTGCATACACAGAACAACACAAAAGTGCAAAGCAAAACTAATTCTTATTTATAAAGTGGTGCAAAGTGGTGTACTGATGAATAGTGATGTTATATACAAAAGCAGATATATAAATATGATAGAGCTGAATATGATAAGGCTGGCACATATGTACATTTAAAATCATATTTAATAAATGACAAAGAACTTAGCTAATGAAGAGATATAATATAGCAAACAAAATGTACAGATATATGTAGACGATGTACAAAAAATTCCAGCAGCACTGACGTATGTGGGAGAATAATATTTAATGCACGGGAAAAAAATTCCTGACCCCCCCCCCCCCCCCAAAAGCCTACGTACCTACCCATCATCAAAGGGGTAGGGTAGGCAAACGCCCAACAAACAATTTGTTAATAGTGGCCTAATCCTGATGATGTGCTACATAGTCAGACTGGCGATATAGGTTGTCAATACACGGTTTGACTACCAAGACACTGTCAAATGACTAATCATCTTGTCATCACGACCACTTTAGGTTTTCAGAGTACTCATTGATATTTATAGTAAACAGACACAATTACCTTCACAATCATATTTTCAAAAAGAAATTGACAGTCGGTCACACCATTCTGAGCCATCTTGCTCTCAGGGACATGTCTTTCGTACTGTTAAGATTCCTAATTTCATGTTGAACCAAACTTTCATAATAGGATAACTACAAGTGCATGCATAGTACATTGACAAACTGTAAATTCGCTCGTCCATATTAATGTACATTAAATAATAATGAGATTGCTGATATCATTAATTCATTATGCTAACTGTATCTCAAATCGAATTATACGTATCTATAATCTGCTCACAATAATTCAATCAATGTTCTCTTTTAATCGTGTAATTGAAAACACCCTATTATGAATGTGCTTTAAAATTCATTATATAGAGAGCAACAATTGAATAGATATAAAAATGAAGCAAATCCTTAATTTGAATAAGTCTCTCTCTCTCTCTCTCTGAGAATTACTCATCACGCTTATTAATTAATAGAATTGACATCATTGATTCAATTAACATTACGCGCACTTTTAGTTTAATTCCCGAATTGTAGAGCTGAACGATTCCAATACGGGGAAGGTGAACGGAAAACAAAATCGCTGAGAACTACTGATGAAAGGCAAAGATAGCAGACAGTGATAAATCTCATAGCTCATATAAGCAATACAAAATAAAGAGTTGGACAAACACGGACCCCTGGATATGCCAGAGGTGGGATCAGGTGCTTAGGAGGCATAACCATCTCCTGTCGATCGGTCACACCCGCCGTGAGCCTTATATCTTAATCAGGTAAACGTAGTTATTCGTAGTCAAAATCAGTGTGCCAAAACGGCCTAACAATCGATATGAAACACGCCAGACATCATTTAACCCAATGATAGGTTACATTGGCAAACTAGATCGTTATAACGACCATAGAAGTTGCGAAATGTTGCCTTTACACGAGACTGTTGAAACCCTTGTACCACCAACTTGTTTGTCAGTAGACTGCCTCGATTTAATAACTGATCATATGCAAAACAAGCTCTTGCGTATCGAATTAGTTGAGATAACATCCGAATTATTGACCGCAGTAATTCATTGGAAAATATATTTAATTTATCTAATACACGCATGCATTAATTCATTGAAATATATACATGTATCTAATTTCTCTAATGCACGCATTAATTCATTGACAATTGGAATTATTAATATCTGTAATTCGAATTGATATCATGAAATCGATTTGATATTATTATCTGAAATTATGGATATTATTCATCCGGGTTAGAATAGTTCCTCAGTACCCCTTGCTTGTCGTAATAGGCGACTAAATGGGGCGGTCCTTCGGATGAGACCGCAAAAACCGAGGTCCCGTGTCACAGCAGGTGTGGCACGATAAAGATCCCTCCCTACTCAAAGGCCGTAAGCGCCGATCATAGGCCTTAATTTTGCAGCCCTTCTCCGGCAGTGGTGACGTCTCAATATGAGTGAAATATTCTCGAGAGGGATGTTAAACAATATTCAATCAATCAAGTCAATGACCTCTTGGATTATATATGGTATTATATCTAATTCGTGTTAATTGGTTCTCTCTAAATAAATTGTATCAATTCCATTCTTGTCCTGGCAACGGAGATATGCACCGTCGGAAACCCACGGTTAATTATGCTTCGTTCCTCTCTCCATCATCCGTGGGTCTATTCATTCCTACTCGCTCGTTCTCATGAATAGATATTTAAAAATATCGTCCAATCAAAGTAATCGTTATAGTAACGGAACTATTCTGTTTTTAAAGATAACGTTAACTTAACGTTGCTATCACAACAATTGTATACCGAAATTAGTCTGGAAGCATCTTGTTGAATGGACAAATTCGCTCAGGGTGAACTATGAGAGCCCAATCAAATTGCTTAATTAATTATTCATGAGAATGAGCGAGTAGGAATGAATGGACCCACGGGTGATGGAGAGAGGAACGAAGCGTAATCAAACGTGGGTTTCCGACGATGAGGAGATATGATGTCATAAATTTTATTGATACAGGCAAAAATAGAATTTCAAAATGATGTAAATGAGTCGATGCTTGTGTCTATCATTGAAATAATATCATAAAAAATTTTTCACTGCTGTTGCACATATGTGTGCATGGCATACAAGAGATATATTTTTGAGTAGCTTTATGTGTGTTAGTTCGAACAGAGGTCGATGATGGGTCACTGCTATAAATATTTTCTGCGTTGGTCAGCTTCTCAAGAAATGGCAAGCACGATTAATATCCAGTGAAATAATTTTGACCTAAGGTTAACTATGTGTTTAAATTATGTGCAATTGGCGGTGAGCTGTAAAATGAAAAACATATATGAACAAGAACAGGGGATAACCAATGCTAGACCAGGTCAAGAGGTCAATGGTTGGAATACATCAGTAATCTAATAATAAAATGTAATAATATGCAAGAACTGTAAGATGAAAGGTGAAGATAACGAACAGCGATCAATCTCATAGTTCCTAAAATCAACACAAAATAGATAGTTGGGCAAACACGGATCCCTGGACACAGCAGAGGTG
This sequence comes from Ostrea edulis, assembly GCF_947568905.1. Lineage (NCBI taxonomy): Eukaryota > Metazoa > Mollusca > Bivalvia > Ostreida > Ostreidae > Ostrea > Ostrea edulis. Next base: position 21,237,059 of record NC_079170.1, on the reverse strand, counting down.
GGATCAGGTGCCTAGGAGGAGTGAGCATCCCTTGTCGACCGGTCATACCCGCTGTGAGCCCTATATCCTGATCAGGTAAACGGAGTTATCCGTAGTCAAAATCAGTGTGCCAAGAACGACCCAACAATCGGTATGTTACACGTCAGACAGCATTTGACCCAATGATAGGTTGTATTGACGAACTAGATCGTTGTAACGACCATAGAATTTGCGAAATGCTGACTTCAATCGAGACTGTTGAAACCTCTGTACCATCAACTTGTTTGTCAGTAGCTTGCCTCGATTTAAAAACTGATTATACGCAGAACAAGCTCTTGCGTATCGAACCAGTTGAGAGACATCAACACCATATACAGGTGATAATGGAATATTGCTGCATAAATATGGGAAGTTGACGATGGAGAAGCTGAAATCATGCCGTTTGTCATACAAGTTGAGTTGTCAGTTTGCCATTAATGTCTACTTTCAATAAAATATCTAAGTATGAAGCAGAAGTGGACGACTCTGTGGTGTCTTTTATTTCCCTCACAGGGATATATCGAATCGATATATGAATGAAAGTTATTATTGTCAATATACAAAACGTCGTCGATATATCTAAATGGTGAATTTTCTTCTCACATAGAAGTTTTTGAATAAATTCTACTTCATATGAATTTAGAAACTGGTCAGCTAACAAAGGAACACAATTCGTGCCCATGGGAATTCTAACAGACTGTTGGAAGACCTGATCACCAACGACGACGAAGATATTGTTAATGAGGAACTCTGACATATCTTTTATTTGAACTTCAGAGTACTTGTGCGTGGAATCAGAGTGGTGTTTAACAAAGTAATTTTTGGATGACTGGTGGATAAGGCTTGTTATGATATCAACATGTTATATCAAATAATTGTTATAATAATTGAATTATTGCGTGCATTAATAGAATTAATTATATCAAGGAGTTAATTTCATAAATCAGATTAGTTTATGATATCAAATATTCTATATTTTTGTTCCACCCCAAAGAACCATTCTTCATATCAAAAGTACAATAATAGTACTTCTTGATTGTAAAATAAGAACAATTACAAAAATGCATCACTTTTTTATTTCATAACATAAAACTGACAACATGTTGGGCATAAAAAACATCATCAATTATACAGACGTGTCTGAACACAACACATTGTAGTTGTAACGTACCAAAAGAAAAACAGAAAAAATTCCTGCAAATAATTGCACACACTTTGCTGAAAAGTTGTTCCATGACTGTTTCTTAATCACCACAAACTATCTTAATTCAAAAGCAATGCTGGGTTCATATTCATCATTTTTATTTTATGATATGTGCACATTTGATATATTGTATTTAATTTCTATTCCCCCAAACAATGGAAAATTCAGCATCGGAAACTGGAGCTACTACAACGCCTAAAAGATCAAAACATAATCTCCAGAAATGACATAAAAAAGAATGGTAATGGTACAGAAATATGTACTGAGATATATAATAGCAATTAGTGTATTGAAATCGACTTGATTCGTAAAAATATGGAACATTACACTATCATGATTTTGTGATTCTCATACAGAGGAATGTGCTTGGTACATCATTTACACAGATCTATCCATGAAGAAAACTGTAAAATATAGGTGCACCCGTGAAAAGAGCATATGAGGTTAAAATAAAATTTACCAAAGCCTCAAATGGGTTTGTTTTGCCTCAGATTAAATCATTGGATAAAACGCGTCACGTGACTGTCGACTATCCTAGAATCTGATACATTCGTAACTAGGCCTACTCTGCCATTTTTTGCAAGCAACTATCGCTTGTGAAAATGGCTGAGTAGTTACGATTGGTATCTGATAACTACATAGCTGAAGCGTTATGGTTTTATATTCTTGTCTTTGACCATAACGCTACAGTTCCTGTAACGTAAATATTGTGCAATTTACGGCGCAAGATTTTCTGCGCACGTTTTGGGATGTATTTATCCACTTTCCAGCTTTGGGCAATCATCTACCCTTCATTCCCTAATTGTAAACATATTTTATTACCAACCTGTATATTTTATCCACCTCTCAATCCTTTATAATCGTCTCTACAGACCGATGAACTCGCTTGTTTTGAATTTTCTGCCATCCGACAGCTATGTTGACCTACTGACGAGATCGGATGGCAGAAAATTCAAAACAAGCGAGTTTATCGGTTATAAAGGATTGAGAGGTGGATAAAATATACAGGTTGGTAATAAAATATGTTTACAATTAGGGAATGAAGGGTAGATGATTGCCCAATGCTGGAAAGTGGATAAATACATCCCCAAACGTGCGCAGAAAATCTTGCGCCGTAAATTGCACAATATTTACGTTACAGGAACTGTAGCGTTATGGTCAAAGACAAGAATATAAAACCATAACGCTACAGATCTGCAGCTAATAACTACAAAACACCTCGTAAAGGGTCACTTGCAGCTCTTATTAGAGTTTCCCGAAAGTGCACCCATGACAAGGCGATCGAACATATTGATTACGTGCAGTATTAACCTTCGTGATGGTTTACCAATGAGGAAATCACAAATGAAAAGTATTTCATACAAAGACTGGATTTCCTCTACTTACACGCACGAATCCACGAGAATACTTGTGGGAAGAAGACAAATTTTATCTATAGACTTTGCAACATCACCAGATGATCTGATGGTAGATGTACTTAAGGGAGAAACGATTTAGGCATGTTAAGTACATGTAAACAACAATTTTGCATACAGACAACAGGGAAGGTTTTGTGCTGCAATGACTTTCACAACGGGAAGCTACTTTTATTCTGCAGACATTGATTTATTAAAAACTATTGATCAGCTATTGACTAACACATGTTTACTGTGATATTAAGATTTAAATGCATTGTTTTAAGAAGACAACAAGAGAGGTATTTGCTGTTAAGTTGTTCCACGATTGTGAAGCATCGGAATGCAATCTCTATATACGACATCCAAAGGAAGACCCCATTACCGATGTATAAAAAGACAATGGGAACTAACGAGAGGCCAACAGAACACACCACACACACGACCAGGTGCAACCATACCGCACACACGATCAGGTGCAAACACACCGCACACACGATCAGGTGCAATTTTCTTCGTTTGCGCAGTGTTTCTATCCTTGGAGAGAAGAAAATGTGCCAACATAGTTATACCTTAATGCAGTTTTTATACAGTGTTGCTATCACTGAAGAAAATGTGCCAACGTGCATATATTATTTATACCAGGTTTCATACAACAAGATTACAGTTATGCCAATATAGATATGCAATACAATTGTTGACACTTTTGAGGTCGGTAGGATGATGCAGCCATCTGAGAGATTTAATATTCACTGATCAAGACGGGCAAATTGTATGTTGTATTTCAAAGGTAACTAAATCATCGTATTGACCGCAAATATGTCAACAATTGTTTCATTATATAATTGCATAATTTGAAAAATCAAAACTGGCTACTAGAACCTATGAAATCTATATTACCTGGTCAGTTTTTACACTCAGCTAGGGTACAAGTCCTAGTCGAAAATTATTTTTAAAAACCGCTAATTTTTGTTTCTTACATAATTGAGTACTTTAAAACATCCAAACCAGCTATCAGAGCAAAACAGATAATACCGTGTCGGCCATCTCTGTTTACAGGAAGAGTGATAGATCTAGTGGTAAGTGATTAGAGGCGCGAATCTTCACGTGAACGAGAAGTAATATTCGTGTCAATTTAGAAATTCCCAATTCATATCTGGTTCGATGTTGAAGAAATGAAATCTTATATTCACCTCAAAGATACATAAAGGTGAACATAACATTCCACTTTTTTTCTAGTTTGCTAAATATCAGCCAATCAGAATACTCTGAACCATTCAATCATATAACAAAACAAAAAAAGTTTTATACAGCGTTGCTACCACTAAAGAGAATTTTCTAACATACATATTTACATTTGTACAAGAATTCATACATTTGTTTTTATCTCTGAAGAAAGTGTGCTAAAATTACATTTATTAATACAAAATGTTATATAACGCATCCTATCACTCCGAGAATATTCCAACATTCCGAGAATATACCATTGATACAAGGTAAAACCCTGATGAGAATATTCAATCCGTTAAAAATCATTATTCGCATGAACACTTTGTTTATCCGAATCCTCCATTCCTCAATGATACATGTAAGAGGGACTACTCCCTATGAAAACATCTTTGATGGCTTCCGGGTGTTACAGTACATTTTGTAATTCTGAATTCAATGATTTGCAGAATTTCTCTAGTTTTAATAGGAAAGGCAGATACAGTTTCTTTTGTAGATATTTTCCTAAACCTACAGAATTTTGATTTCTCTCAGGATAGCCCGTGTCTCGATATGATCCAACCGTTCCTTGTCATTCAGCCCCTGTCAACTTCTGATTGAAGGTTTAAGAACTAGAGTTTCGCCGCCTTTAATTCGAGGGTATGATTATATCACTGCAGATACTCACGGAGGCTGCACGGTGTTTCAGTTTCAGGGAACACCGTCCTTGGCTAGGGAATCCTGGAAATAAGAAAGAGCATTCTACTTTGCATGTTAGATAGTACAAACTGTAACAATCGATCAGACACTGTTCCTGCAGTGTGTTCTTACGGAATCGGATGATCTCATGTCCTTTGCCGGTGAAGAGGGGCAGAATTAAGCTTTATGCTCGGCGCTTACGGCCTTTGAGCAGGGAGGGATCTTTATCGTGCCACACCTGCTGTGACACGGGTATTTTTTTTACGGTCTCATCCGAAGGACCGCCCCCACTTACGACAAGCAAAAATCCCCACGTGATACTTCTAACTGATAAACTAGGACTTTAAATTTTAAACATTTATTACACAGACTCCTTCACGCTTTCAATCAAATCGACATTTGGGTATTGTATGGCGTGTAAAACGTTGCACTATTATATTAATCTTGTTATTCATATTCGAAAACTTGTAATTTATATTCTAAAGCATATCATTCATATTCGAAAAGTTGTTATTCATATTAGATAATTTTATCATTCATATTCAAAAACATGTTATTCTTATTCTAAAACGTGTTATTCATATTCAAAAACATGTGATTCATATTCGATAATCTTATCATTCATATTCAGAAACATGTGATTCATATTCGATAATCTTATCATTCATATTCAAAAATATGTGATTCATATTGGATAATCTTATCATTCATGTTGGATAATCATGTCATTTATATTCAATAATTATGTTATTTATATTCGACAACCATGATTTAATGATAATGATGATCCGGTTAAATTAGGTGACATTTCCCTAAATTGTCTATTGTATGCTGATGATTTAGTATTGATTTCTAAATCTGAAAGAGGACTTCAGCAATGTATAAATAAGCTTGAAAGCTACTGTGAAAAATATTGCCTGTCTGTCAATCTCAAGAAGACAAAAATTATTATATTTTGCAAAAGTGGTAAAAAAATCAGCTGAAATTTTTTTTCTATAAAAATCAAATTATTGAACAAGTGTCATCATATAAATATCTAGGAATTGTTTTCTCCTCATCAGGCTCATTCACAAATTGCCAGTTTCATCTCTACAAAAGAGCCTTAAAAGCATATTTTAAATTAGTCAAATGTTTTGGAAATATTAAACCTAAAATACATACCCTGATACACTTATATGATCATACTGTAAAACCTGTATTGCTATATGCGTGTGAAATCTGGGGAACAATAAATACAGATACATGTTCTGCAAAACGCCCCAATTATTGTATGGAAAACTTCTTTAACAAAATGTACTGCGAAAAAATGCACATTACATTTTTGAAATATATTTGTGGTGTACATAAAAAAGCCTCAAATCAAGCTATTGTTGGTGAACTTGGTCGATTCCCAATGTATATTGATGTCATAAAAAGCTGTTTTAAATATTTACAAAGAATTTTAAATTCCGAAGTAAATTCCTTATTAAGAAATGCTGTACTTGAAAACTATGTATTATACGATAATAACAAAAGCAACTGGATCAGTAGCATTCAATATATTTTGAATAAGTTGGATATACAATGCCCTATACATGATAAAAATATTGTTTCAATACGCAAGATCGCGACTACTTTTTCCGTCTTGATTTTAAATTTTACTTTCCCCTTTCAAAGTCTCGCGAGACCCAGAGTATGCGAGAATTTGGGCATGTTGGTAAATAATACCAGTTCTGCAACTTTTGTCGTGATCGATTCACCCGATTTTAACAATGGTGTACTATCATTGCATTGCAGTAGACTGTAGTAATGATTCAAGAAAGAAACATAATACGCAGAAATATCCACAACTGATAGATTTTAATGGACATGTGGTGGATTTTTCCTACTGCTGTCAGCCAGGAAATTCCCAAAGCTGAGAAAAGCTTGCGTCAAAATATATAGTTTCGCGAGCTAAATTCAGAAGTTAATTTTTCCTGTATCCAGACGTTTTTACACACCTTTCATTCAAAAATGCTTTTAATTGTGGAAAGCACATGGAAGTTAAATCGTCTTCCGATGCCATGTTTTGAATAAACAAAAAATGCCCAAGATCGACACACTTTTCCAGACTTCTTTACAAGAGAGTTCCGCTAACTCGGTATTTACGATCTTGCGTATTGTTGCTAATAAGTTGTATGAAAGATTTAAATATCAGTGGTGTAATACACTCTCAGACAATGCAGACAAACAATTTGGTAAATTACGAACCTATGCACTATTCAAAACAAGATTCTGTAGAGAAAAATATTTTTCAGTAATTCGTAATCCTCATGTTTTGAAATGTTTCACAAATTTCAGAATCAGTTCTCACTCTTTGGCTATTGAAACTGGACGTTACACCACAAACACATGTAAATGAGAGAATATGTACTGTCTGCAAGTCTGACTGTGTAGAAGATGAATTCTATTTTGTATTTGACTGCATAGCATACCAACACTTAAGAAAACCATTCATAGAGTCCATGAACATTTTGTGCAAGAATTTTATAAACCTGTGTAATAGACAAAAATTTATCTGGCTTATGAGCAACGAATGTGAAAGTATTATTGAAAAATTTGCCAATTACATATATAGCTGTTCATTACTAAGAAAAGTTGATTTATCATGAACTTGTAAATTTTATTTTTCATCTATCTTTTGGATAATCACTCTTTTATGATTTATGTATATGAACTTTGTATTCTTTGTATGCCCTCTGGGCCCAAAATTGGAAATAAATTACTTACTTACTTACTTATTCGATAATTTTGCTATTCATATTCAAAAGCATGTAATTTATATTCGATAATCATGTCATTCTTATTCGATAGTCATGTCATTCTTGTTCGATGATTTTTTAATTCTTATTCAATATAATTTGCATTGTGGGTAATATTATCTGTTTGTAAAGTATCTGCCCATTTGGGTACATGTATGTGAAAACGAAAGTAGATTATGGTGTTACCATATCTGGACCACGTGTACGCAGCACATTCATAGGTAATGAATGCCTATTGATTGATAAACTTTTGGTAAATGTTCATCGTATTACACTAACATAAAGAATGTACACTTACCACCAGATATGGTAACACCATAATCTACTTTCGTTTTCACATACACGTACCCAATGAGCAGTAACTTTACAAACAGATAATATTACCCACAATGCAAATTATATTGAATAAGAATTTAAAAAAAATATCGAATAAAAATGGCATGACTATCGAATATGAATTACATGCTTTTGAATATGAATCACATGTTTTTGAATATGAATGAAAAGTTTAGAATATGAATAACAATTTATTGAATGATATGTTTTTGAATATGAATAACACGTTTTATAATAAGAATAACATGTGTTTGAATATGAATGATAAAGTTATCGAATATGAATAACAACTTTTCGAATATGAATGATATGCTTTAGAATATAAATTACAAGTTTTCGAGTATGAATAACAAGATTAGTATAATAGTGCAACATTTTACACGCCATAGTATGGATATACAATTATATATTTTAAGATTCTTCTTCATATCATGTCATTTTCTTTGAATAACCGAATCAAGACTATTCCAAATGTATTTGAAATAAGAGGCCGTATTTCATAGGTTATTTCACTGAAACATTCTACCATATTTACATTCACTAGGTGTTTTCCGCTTAATTTTTTATTGAAATTCACTGCTTGTCATTTACAACTTTGAATTCACATCTTGTTTCAATCATCCCATTTTTAGTGCGTCTGTCCGCGTGTGAATTACATATTCCACGAACTCCGTGACCTACTTCGCGGCATTGTTGAAATTGTTGGAAAATAAGTTTTCTGGTGTTTTTTTATTTGAATAGTTATGATAAATAACGCTTATCGATGTTACATGATGGTTTATTTTACGCGCTTGGAGTTTGTCCTTGAATTATTTCCCTTTACCATCGATCAACCAAGGGAGACAAATCAAAGTCAGGTGATTTTCAGCTAAATATTACGTTTGTCAGTGATGTCTATATTCTACGTACTTGAAAATATATATTTAAAAAAAAAAAAAACACAGAAAAATATAAATATTAGAATGTCTTTCTCTGGTTTATTAAACGTGTATTGGGTCATTGGTCTGGTAACAACACAGGTTGGATATAAGGGATGTGAAAACTGCTACTCCCTCTATAAAACCTTTTAAACTTGTATTTGATCATTGTATTAAACCCATAGTGTTGTATGGTTGTGAGAACTGGAGCATTATTAATTTACTTCAAAAAGAAGAAACCTCCCACTTTTTGATATATCTAAAAAGTGGGATGTGGAAAAGCTAAATATGAAATTCGGTAAATATATTATGGGGGTGTCTAAAACTTGTACAAATATAGGGATCTATTCTGAACTGGGCAGGCATCCATTATATATTGATATGCTAAAGCAAAAATTTATGTACCGGTACATGTATAGACTAGAACATTCAACTTCAAACAGGCTGCTTTGAGTGCAAGTCTAACACCGTTAACAGTGACTGGTATTCTAGTATATTATTCTACAGTGAAAAACTAAATATCAATTTATCCCACTGCAAAAAATTATGTGAAAATAAATTTAAATTGTACATAAAAAAAACAACTGCGTAACAATTTCTCAAACTTGGGAAAATGTCCGTGCTAGTTATATGTGAGGATTTGGAAAATTAAGTACATACTTTCAGTACAAAAGGTAGTTCAATTTTGAAAAATACCTGAATTTAAAAACTTGAGACGTTCGGGTAAGTCTCACTAAATTCAGAATTACTAATCATTGTTTACGGATAGAAACAGGCAGATATGAAAGAAAAATTTATAACTATGGTATATATGAAATTCTTCCTAGATGTGAAAGAGTCTGTCAACACTGTATCTCAAGTTCAACAGAAGATGAATTGAATTTTCTACTTGAATGTCCACTATATAATAATCCAAGAGGAGAATTTTTTAATAAGATATTTAAAACCTTTCTAAACCTAGTACTGCTTAACAATACTGATCTGTTTACATGGATTGTGTCAAATGAAGATCCTGAGTTTGCTGTTTTATTATGCCAATATTTAATTGTAAAAACAACATACATGTATAATATAGTTATGTGCATGTATAAGATGCAAGTTGATTACTGCAACATAGTTACTATGCTTGTACTACATGAATTTGTGTTTTGTGTGTTTATTATGCATTGATAGATGTGATGGCTAATTCTCTGTTCATCATGCAGTGCAATTGTCTTTGTTTTCCTTCATGCGTTTCTGTGATTTTGGACTTTATCAATGTACATCATTATGCTCCTCTGGGGGGCCAGATTGGTTGAATAAATATTCTATTCTATTCTGTTCTATAAGTCGTCGTCTTCATCATCGGACGCGACACTGGAAGTGAATTGGGGGTCTGGTGCTATATTCACAATGCCAGCAACCTTCATATGTCGTAGGACAAACCAGAGAACATTTTATTATCTAACTCCAACACAAGATCGGTGTGTCAAAACGACTGCATGTGTCATAAGATATTTATCAACACGATAATTGAAGACCAATCCCAGCATTCCTTCAGCCCTTCAAATATTTTTTTTTTCGTCTTTCCACAGTTTCTCATATTTCAAAAAATTACCAAGAATCATTACAGATCTATGTGTTGTAAAATCTCTGAAAAGAGGAAATAAAGAGAGAAAGAATAGAGTTTAGCACATAATTAGCATTTCAAACTCAAAGACACACTAAACCAAGAAAATGCCAATTTTTGCTGCACCTTCAATTTGAGTCTAAATGATAAGAATGTGTAAACCTTGACGCGAGGTTTACTCTGTGGATTTATATTTTACAAGGTCCCCGCTTAAAGTCACAGTAAAGTATCTATCATTGTCCTTCGTCTCGGCGTCCCGTTAATTCAAGCTGTTAGTTCATTTTTATTTCCATTTTGTAATAAACCAAATATACTGAAGTTCAGTAAGATAATGTCATACTCAAGTTTTAAATTGTTGAAAAATCTCTGTCTCTTCATAACTAAGATTTATGATGCAGTCTGTCCCCCATAACTTGTATCTCTTACTTTTTCTTTTCCTTCGTTTGTAGCTATTGTATGTACATCTCTTGTATTTTCTTTTTTATTATTCGTATTTTTTTCTATTCACGATTAATTAAAACGACTTACCTTTATCTTTTATTAGGTATTGTACCTCATATATAACTGATATATGGTGTGAGAACTTGAACTACATTAAGTATGATAAAAAGTTAGATTGAAATCCTGATCAATATATCGTAACAGGGTGTGCCTACACGTCCTGAATTTCACATGAATGGCGGGTCAATTCACATCTTATAGAAATTTCAAGTAATTATAATATTCAGGGAACATACATGTACATGGACCAGGGCGTCGGAACGTTTAAATTTAATTCATTGCATTTCTTATTCATGGTATAAAGTGTTTTCAGAATTCATTGAAACTATTCATAACAATACTGATTAACTCGGAATTTCCTGTGGTTTCATATTTTTTTTTAACTACCGGTAATAACTTCCTGACACGCAACAGCTTATAAAAGGTTGTGATGTACACATCAGATACAGATATTTGGTTTTAAACTCCAAATGATACGAGTTAGGCTGGTCAAGATTAAATGTCGTTTATCGTTTAGATAGATGCGTACAGAAATTTACCGGTCTTTCAAAATTATGTTAATGAACTCAGTTATGAAGAATTAGATTAAAATGGCTTCAAACGAATATTTTGATGGGGAACACAATTTCGTATAAGAAATAGTGAAATCTATATAACTGTTCCGATACTTTTCAAATTTGTTCCAGTTTGCATGAGTAATGGAATATTTCAAGCTTACGTAAACAGGAAGATCCCGGTATAGGAGGGGACTCGGCGATGTACACTGTGTGCTATAGTCCTTATAAGTAGTTGAATGAGACTACAATGCAGTATATGTACATGTATATCGATTTTAATGCACTATACAGAAAAAAAGCAATTTCAATGTGCACAGTGTTGATTTGCATTTGGGTATTGCTAGCTACATGTACAACTTGTGTAGTGTCGACACAATATTCATCACATGCATACACATGCGTGAATCACAGGGGCTCGGTTGTCAGAAATTGAAGTTTGTATTATTTGTTCCCGAATAATAAATTTTAAAAATACCCTTTTTAATGTACACATAATACACCTTTTTTAAAACCTCGAAAAAAGCGGATTTTGGTGGTGGATTTTATTTATATAATCTATTATTCGGACACAAATCATGCAAAACTTCAATTTATTATTCGGGAACAAATAATACAAAACTTCAATTTCTGACAACTGAGCCCCTGTGGCGTGAATTAGAATACTCGTTCACTGTAATTATGAAAAAAAAAAACATGTTTGATTCAAAATTAAATTCCTTAATGGATTTTCTGGATATTCAATTCAGGTTAATTGTCCGTCGGTTTACAAGCAGCCTCGTGGTCGGATATTTCATTTCTAACAAGTAAGTAATCCAATTTGCATGATGCAATTTTTTAAGTGCCACAAATCAAACGTTTGTGCTATGCATCTACACCAAGTAAACACATTTTTAAAACGACAGTTAATTCTGACATTCATCAACTTTATAATCAGCTCATTTGGGAAGTCAGAAGCTCACGTTAAATTTTCTTATCAACGTCTTCCATCGACAACTGTGTTGGTCATTTGGCCATTGCGTTTTTGTTGTTTTTGTTTTTTGATTTTGTTTTTTAAATATATATATATTATTTCCCAGAACCTATTCTATAACAATAATGATAGTAATAATAAAATACAGTAATTTATAGGGCAGCTGTCAGGGATGGGGCCCTGGCTAAACTCCCTCAAAATTTAACAAGACATTTCCTACTGTCATTTGGCCATTGTGTTAATTTTTCACATTCTCACCAACCGTGAAACTGATATTAGATAAAATAAATACAGTTGTAATTATATCACCTACGAATGGAATGCAACATACTATACTGAATATAATACAACAGCGTCACCAAATTATTTACCAATACGATAATTATAAAGACCAACCCCAAAATTCCATTTGTGGTGACACAAAAAATTACAAAGAAAAAAGAAGATAAAAATGGGTTTTTTCCCCTTTAAATAACCCTAGTAATTCTAAACATGGTAACCAAATAGTAGCAAAAATCCACCTACCAAAGCCTCACCCACTAGACCAAGGACTTCCATTTGACGAAACTAGCTGCTCCTTGACTGAAGGTGACTGTGAATATTTGCCAAGGTCGCCAAGGCATACTATAAAACTTGGCGTAGCTTTACCTCAAAGTTCACCAGGTCCCAATTTTGGCCTCTAAATTTTGGCCAACCTATATTTTGGCATGACCTCAAAAGTTGACCTGGCCACTAAAAAAAACTTTATAGCCTGAAGCAAAAAAAAAAAAAAAAAAAAAAAAATAAAATCAGAATTGCAATTGATTTTATTGATTTTTTGGTTTTACTCTTTCAAAGTCATAGTAAGTAGATATGTTTTGTAAGTATGCACATGAAATTGATAATTCACTATAACTGATCTGATTGAATATCTATTGATAAGTTCATTGATTGAACGATTTTCTTTTTCATTCCTAAATTATGAACTAGTGCGTACATGAACTGCACTGCAGATGAAATGATTGGTTTATTGGGTCTCTCTGTATTCAGACGGATACACTGTCAATTCAGATACTACCAAAGTTTAATCAGCCATGGCGACTTTGATTTGGAGAGCAAAACACATTGAGAACAGGGCATATGGTCTTGCTTTCAATGTGAAAATATTTTTTTTACAGATCAACTTTGAGGCCAGTCCTCAAGACCATAAACTGAGAATAGACTTAAATCTAAATTTCAAATCCAGCTAACTATTGAAATAATTTTCATAAACAAATAAAACTTTCAGTATACATATAAGTTTGCAATTACATTTTTTTTTATCTACCTGTAGTTTTTTTTGTTTGTTTGTTTTTTTGTTGTTTTTTTGTTGTTGTTGTTGTTTTTTTTTTTTTTTTTTACACATATGTGGTACATAAATCTTAAGATAAAAGTAATCATAATTTTGACGTAAGTCTGTTCTCGGTTTATGGTCTTGGGGCCTGGTCAACTTTTGAGGTCAGGCCAAAATTTTGAGTTGGAGCTAAATTAGAGGCCATATTTGGGGCCAATCTAATTAAAATTAGATCCTATGATCCGCTCATCTACTACCACTACACATGAGCGGATCATAGGATCTAATTTAATTAGATTGTATTTGGGGCCAAGCCAACTTTCGAGGCTAAGCCAGGCAATGAGGCCAAGCAAGGTTTTATATTATGCTCTTTACAGAGACCATAGTAAAACCACATACAGGAGTGTCTACGGGAGTGCCCTCTATCGGGCTATAAAACGATTCGTTGTTTGTTTTGCCGTTGATACAGGAAATTACAGAAATATCGGCGAATGCGATGCAGTGAAGGGAAACCTCGTACTCTTTTATTAAGCATTTCTACACTTGATGAACTTTACATTATCTGGGAATGATATCACATCCTGTGAGGAATTCAGAGTAATCGAGGGTAATATACATGTAGGGGAAATTATACGATACTACGTTTCTCGAATCTATTTTTGTACACGTACTTATGAATAAACAGACAGAACTCAACACGGAACAAAAACATTCACCTATACCACTTAAATACTTTAAATGATTAGCACTTGCATACTTGCAGTCCGTACTTCTAACACAATCAGTTTTAATCTATGCATTCTGATAGTAAACTGATAAAATTAAAACATTATGACACGAGATTCGATGGTCATAAATCTTAAATCAACCCATGTAGAACAGCATTTAAACATAATAAGACAAATCAATATGCATAAAAAGTCTCCAAATTAAAACATTACGCATGCATCTACACTCAATGTAAAACTATTATCTGTCGTTATCAAATATTGCATCTTTTGTAAATTTAATTTGGGCACGTATTGACAGCATTTGTTTTTAGCTCTATGACCATATCATAAACAATTTGCCACCAGACATTGTAGAAATTACCGGTGTTGTATTTGTGAACAAATGGCTGCCTATTATATAACGATATTTTGTCTTCATCACATGTACCAACTCTACATAACGCTCTGATACCTATTGATCTACAATATACCGTTAGTAATTTAGAATAGTTGTTAGTGATATAGAATGTATTATTTGAGATATCAGATATATTGATAGTACTATAAAATTTATCAATAGTTTTGTAATATACATCATTAGTGGGGAATCACAAAATGCAGCTTTTTCTTGAAAATAAAATTCGTGCACAACCACTAGATACTTTGCTTTCAATTACAGGAAATTAAATGTATTTCTAAAAAATTAATACATTCTAATAATAATAATGATAAAAAAAAAACACCTGAAGAGTATTTTCAATTACATTTTAATTACCTTCAATAATATTCTTTATCTAAAATTATAAGTTTGAAAATGATGGAATGACATTGTCTGATAATAATTATGGTGTTTGTTAAAGATGGGTAGTGGAATAAAAACCCAAACAACAATCATAACAACACATCACATCTAATGACATTACTGTACACAAAGGAATAGAACCAGAAATTCCACAAGCAAACCATCTTCGCCATAGCCATGGGTTTTTGGTCCATCCATGCAAATAAACGTGAAATATTGATAGTAAAGATGACGAGTAGTGGGAGGGTCCCAAGTGTATGACTTATATTTATAAAAATACAATTCTGATTGACAAACCTGATACAACAGTGTGTGATTAATGGCTACCACAAAGAATCCTTGGATAGGGAAAATTCGAGTTACCGTAGCATTATTATACATTGTGGTGTTGTACACGATCTATCTATCTATCTATCTATCCACACACACACACACACACACACACACACACACACACACACACACACATATATATATATATATATATATATATATATATATATTGAAAATCAGAATGACACATTCCATAAAAAACAATCATTAATAAATTAATAAATCAACTTCATATATATATATATATATATATATATTTACACACACTAGGTTTTCTAATTGATTCAGCCCCCATTTCATTTCATTATCCAACAACAAAAATATTTATTCTCAAATAAATATATAAATGTGTATTGTAGAGAAATAATTCGTAATATATAATACAATATTGTACATAGCATGCAGTTAACATGGATGACATGCCCTGTCTTTAATACAGATATAACCATTAAAAATTTGTTTAATAACAATAACATTTTTACAAGTAAGAAGCTGTTTAAATTCATATCTATCTGGTCTATTTGTATAATATCTATCTAACTTTTCCAATCTTGATTTTTGATTGTTTCTGTACATTAAAATGAATATTGGAACTCATAGGCTAAATCATTATTATTACATAAAGTGCATACTCTTTTATGTCTTGGAATGTTTAAAAATCTTCTTGTCTCTACAGGTAATCTAAAATTTGTTGCTCTAAATATACAAAGTATTTCTCTTTTATTTTTAGGAAGTTCATCTAAATAAAATTCAAAATTTGGTTCATTTTTAAAGATGGAATAGTTAATTGCTTTTGACGAATTACATGTACATAAAAGTTCATTCCATTTCTGTATACTCTGATCCTTCTGTGTTTGTAATACCTTTGCATTTAACCAGTCTGTGTTTAAAAAAGCTTCATTTTCCCATACATATGACAATCCACACTCATTAAAAATGTTTCTAATGCATTTTATCCAAGGGTTATTATTATTATCTTTACATATAAGTGAATACATATTCTTTGCAATTTTTCTATTCTCTGATGAAATAATTTTGACCAAAATTTGATTATTTTTGTTTTAATATTTATAGACAAAGGATATCTTCCAAGTTGTCTATAAATAAAATAATTCGGAGTATTTTGATTTAATTTAAGTATACATTTACAGCATTGAGTATGTAATTTTGCGATTGGGGAAGTATGTGAAAAACCTCAAATTTCACAACCATACAATAAAATTTGTTATATAATTCTATTAGAAAGGTCAAGTTGACATTTGATTGGCAAGTTATTTTGCGTACATTTTTTTTAGCACATCAAACATTGCTCTAGTTGCTTTGTCATATTGATATTTCATATCATTGATAAATGAGCCATTTTTATTTTTTTAAAAATATACGAAGATACTTGAATTCATCAAGAATTTCAATACTTTTACAGTCATATATGAAATTGAATTGTAACATAATACAATTCTTTTATTAAAAAAAACTATTATATTAGTCTTTTCTGCATTAACCTTTAGATGTCATTTGTCACAATAGTCATGAAAAATATTAAGTTTATCTTGTAATTTATTCTAATGGTAAATGAGGTACATAAGTATAATTTTATAAATTATATAAACAATATTGCCAAGGGTACAATTATTTTATCTATTTATTCCAAAGGGTCCTCTTGGACATACAGCACACGTAATTAGGGTCTTCCGTCTTCAGCGGAAGACCCTTCTATTATTCTATTGTTGATTTTTCACTTTTCTTATTATTAGGGTCTTCCGTCTTCAGCGGAAGACCCTTCTATTATTCTATTGTTGATTTTTCACTTTTCTTATTATTATTATTCTTTTTTTTCTCCTTACCGATTTTTGTGCAGAAGATTTCTCGGAGATGGCTGGATCGATTTGCTTCAAATTTTCAGGATTGATGCGTTGCCATTTGAAGTTTGTACCGCCGTTTCAATTTTTGAAAAATCACTTCCGGTTGGAAGTTATCCCCCTTTTATCGATTTTCAGATGACCATTTTGTCCAGACAAAAACTCAAAAACGATAAAAGCTAGAGTGCTGAAATTTTCAGTGATGTTAGACGACATGTTGTAGTTGTGCACCTGGGTTTTCAAAATTTCCGGAAGTGCCTAGTATGGAAGCTCGGTAGGGGTCGAAAATGGAGTTTTAAAAAGTGTCCAATTTTTTTCCACGTTTTCAATCATAACTTTTTACTCGTAAATATTTTGTTTAGATATATATAACAAAAGTTGTACAGTTTATTGAGATCTTTCGTGTCATATCAAGAAATGGGCCCATGGGCCTCATGACTCGCCTGAACCATTGAATTTCTGTTACAATTATTAACTTTTTTCTCACGAAACTTTTGATAAAACATAGAGAATAAAAGTTGTTCAGTTTTCCTAGATCTATCTAATGATGTCAAAAAATAGGCCTCCGGGCGTCATGGCTCGCCTGAACAGTCGAATTTGTATCGCAATTAATAACATTAATAACTTTTTTCTCGAGAAACTTTTGACAAGACATGTAGAACAAAAGTTGTTCAGTTTAGCAAGCGTTAACTAATGATGTTAAGAAATAGGCCTGCAGGTCTCATGGCTCACCTGAACAGTTGGGTTATTGTTGCAATCTATAACATGTTTGTCAAGAAACTTTTAATAAGACATCTAGAACAAAAGATGTTCAGTTTTGTAAGATTTTTCGAATAACATCATGAAAAAGGCAAACGGGCCTCATGGCTCGCCTGAACAGTTTGATTAGTTTCACAATCAATAACTTTTTTCTGGAGAAACTTTTGATAAGAAATGTAGAACAAAAGTTGTTCAGTTTTACAAGATCTTTCGAACAACATGAAAAAGGCGAAAGGGCCTCATGGCTCGCCTGAACAGTTTGAGGAGTGTCACAATTACTTCTTTTTTTTCGAGAATCTTTTGATAAGTTGTTCAGTTTTGCAAGATCTTTCAACCGATATCAAGAAAAAGGCCCACGGGCCTTATGACTCGCCTTAACAATCTGATAAATGTCGCAATCAATAACTTTTTTCTTAAGAAAATTTTGATAGGACATGTAGAACAATTTTTGTTTCAATTTTGAGAGATATATCTAGAATGATATCAAATTTAGGCCTCCGGGCGACATGACTCGCCTGATCAGTCGATTTTGTATCACAGTAAATAACATTATTAACTTTTTTCTCGAAAAAAGGCTGACCCCTTTAATTAGTGGCCTAGAGGGGCAGAGAGTCTTTAATTTATAACACTTATAATTAAATGATCAATATTTGTAAAACATTACCGAAGCTAAATTGTACGTCTAGACAATATATCTGTATCATTATTTATGAACGAAAATCTCAGTCAAATTCTTATCTCATCACATCTAAAATTGGATGGAAGACCCACTCGTTGCTCGCAACGAGATCGCATCTAGTTATTATTATTATTCTTTTTTTTTTCTCCTTACCGATTTTTGTGCAGAAGATTTCTCGGAGATGGCTGGATCAATTTGCTTCAAATTTTCAGGATTGATGCGTTGCCATTTGAAGTTTGTACCGCCGTTTCAATTTTTGAAAAATCACTTCCGGTTGGAAGTTATCCCCCTTTTAACGATTTTCAGATGACCATTTTGTCCAGACAAAAACTCAAAAACGATAAAAGCTAGAGTGCTGAAATTTTCAGTGATGTTAGACGACATGTTGTAGTTGTGCACCTGGGTTTTCAAAATTTCCGGAAGCGCCTAGTATGGAAGCTCGGTAGGGGTCGAAAATGGAGTTTAAAAAAGTGTCTCATTTTTCTCCACGTTTTAAATCATAACTATTTACTCGTAAATATTTTGCTTAGACATATATAACAAAAGTTGTACAGTTTATTGAGATCTTTCGTGTCATATCAAGAAATGGGCCCATAGGCCTCATGGCTCGCCTGAACCATTGAATTTCTGTTACAATGATTAACTTTTTTCTCACGAAACTTTTGATAAGACATGTAGAATAAAAGTTGTTCAGGTTTGCAAGATCTATCTAATGATATCAAAAACTAGGCCTCAGGGCGTCATGGCTCGCCTGAACAGTCGAATTTGTATCACAATTAATAACATTAATAACTTTTTTCTCGAGAAACTTTTGACAAGACATGTAGAACAAAAGTTGTTCAGTTTCGCAAGGGTTAACTAACGATGTTAATAAATAGGCCTGCGGGTCTCATGGCTCACCTGAACAGTTGGGTTATTGTTGCAATCTATAACATTTTTGTCAAGAAACTTTTAATAAGACATCTTGAACAAAAGTTGTTCAGTTTTGCAAGATCTTTCGAACAACATCATCAAAAAGGCCAACGGGCCTCATGGCTCGCCTGAACAATTTGATCAGTGTCACAATTACTAACTTTTTTCTCGAGAATCTTTTGATAAGACATGTAGAACAAAAGTTGTTCAGTTTTGCAAGATCATTCAAACGATATCAAAAAAAAGGCCCACGGGCCTTCTGACTCGCCTTAACAGTGATAAATGTCGCATAACGTTATACTCGTAAATATTTTGTTTAGACATATATAACAAAAGTTGTACAGTTTATTGAGATCTTTCGTGCCGTATCAAAAAATGGGCCCATGGGCCTCATGGCTCGCCTGAACCATTGAATTTCTGTTACAATGATTAACTTTTTCCTCACGAAACTTTGATAAAACATGTAGAATAAAAGTTGTTCAGTTTTGCAAGATCTATCTAATGATATCAAAAAATAGGCCTGCGGGCGTCATGGCTCGCCTGAACAGTCGAATTTGTATCACAATTAATAACATTAATAACTTTTTTCTCAAGAAACTTTTGATAAGATATGTAGAACAAAAATTATTCAGATTCGCAAGCGTTACTAACGATGTTAAGAATAAGGCCTGCGGGTCTCATGGCTCACCTGAACAGTTGGGTTATTGTTGTAATATAAAACATTTTAGTCAAGAAACTTTTAATGAGACATCTAGAGCAAAAGTTGTTCAGTTTTGCAAGATGTTTCGAACAACATCATGAAAAAGGCGAACGGGCCTCATGGCTCGCCTGAAGAGTTGGATTAGTGTCACAATCAATAGCTTTTTTCTGGAGAAACTTTTGATAAAACATGTAGACCAAAAGTTGTTCAGGTTTGCAAGATCTTTCAAACGATATCAAGAAAAAGGCCCACGGGCCTTATGACTCGCCTTAACAGTATGATAAATGTCGCAATCAATAACTTTTTTCTTAAGAAAATTTCCATAGGACATGTAGAACAAAATTTGTTCAGTTTTGCGAGATATATTAAGGATGATATAAAAAAAAAAATAGGCCTCCGGGCGGCATGACTCGCCTGATCAGTCGAATCTGTATCACAGTAAATAACATTATTAACTTTTTTCTCGAAAAAAAGCTGACCCCTTTAATTAGTTGCCGAGAGGTAGAGAGAGTCTTTAATTTATAACATTTAAATGATCAATATTTGTAAAACATTACCAAAGC
The DNA here is from genome assembly GCF_947568905.1 of Ostrea edulis. Taxonomy (NCBI): domain Eukaryota; kingdom Metazoa; phylum Mollusca; class Bivalvia; order Ostreida; family Ostreidae; genus Ostrea; species Ostrea edulis. The sequence continues at coordinate 21,216,239 of NC_079170.1, read as the reverse complement.
TAAATTGTACGTCTAGACAATATATTTGTATCATTATTTATGAACGAAAATGTCAGTCAAATTCTTATCTAATCACATCTAAATTTGGACGGAAGACCCACTCGTTGCTCGCAACGAGATCGAATCTAGTTATTATTATTATTCTTTTTTTTTCTCCTTACCGATTTTTGTGCAGAAGATTTCTCGGAGATGGCTGGATCGATTTGCTTCAAATTTTCAGGATTGATGCGTTGCCATTTGAAGTTTGTACCGCCGTTTCAATTTTTGCAAAATCACTTCCGGTTGGAAGTTATCCCCCTTTTAACGATTTTCAGATGACCATTTTGTCCAGACAAAAACTCAAAAACGATAAAAGCTAGAGTGCTGAAATTTTCAGTGATGTTAGACGACATGTTGTAGTTGTGCACCTGGGTTTTCAAAATTTCCGGAAATGCCTAGTATGGAAGCTCGGTAGGGGTCGAAAATGGAGTTTAGAAAAGTGCCTAATTTTTTTCCACGTTTTAAATCATAACTTTTTACTCGTAAATATTTTGTTTAGACATATATAACAAAAGTTGTACAGTTTATTGAGAACTTTCGTGCCATATCAAGAAATGGGCCCATGGGCCTCATGGCTCGCCTGAACGATTGAATTTCTGTTACAATGATTAACTTTTTTCTCACGAAACTTTTGATAAAACATGTAGAATAAAAGTTGTTCAATTTTGCAAGATCTATCTAAGGATATCAAAAAATAGGCCCCCAGGCATCATGGCTCGCCTGAACAGTCAAATTTGTATCACAATTAATAACATTAATAACTTTTTTCGCGAGAAACTTTTGACAAGACATGTAGAACAAAAGTTGTTCAGTTTCGCAAGCGTTAACTAAAGATCTGAAGAAATAGGCCTGCGGGTCTCGTGGCTCACCTGAACAGTTGGGTTATTGTTGCAGTCTATAACATTTTTGTCAAAAAACATTTAATAAGACATCTAGAACAAAAATTGTTCAGTTTTGCAAGATTTTTCGAACAACATCATGAAAAAGCCGAACGGGCTTCATGGCTCGCCTGGAGAGTTTGATTAGTTTCACAATCAATAACTTTTTTCTCGAGAAACTTTTCATAAGACATGTAGAACAAAAGTTGTTCAGTTTCGCAAGCGTTAACTAACGATATGAAGAAATAGGCCTGCGGATCTCATGGCTCACCTGAACAGTTGGGTTATTGTTGCAATCTATAACATTTTTGTCAAGAAACTTTTAATAAGACATCTAGAACAAAAGTTGTTCAGTTTTGCAAGATCTTTCGAAAAACATCATGAAAAAGGCGAAAGGGCCTCATGGCTCGCCTGAAGAGTTTGATTAGTGTCACAATCGATAGCTTTTTTCTCGAGAAACTTTTGATAAGACATGTAAAACAAAAGTTGTTCAGTTTTGCAAGATCTTTCAAACGATATCAAGAAAAAGGCCCTCGGGCCTTATGACTCGCCTTTACAGTCTGATAAATGTCGCAATCAATAATTTTTTTCTCAAGAAAATTTTGATAAGACATGTAAATCAAAATTTGTTCAGTTTTGCGAGATATATTTAGAATGATATCAAAAAATAGGCCTCCGGGCGACATGATTCGCCTGATCAGTCGAATTTGTATCGCAGCAAATAACATTATTAACCTTTTTGTCGAAAAAAAAGGCTGACCCCTTTAATTAGTGGCCGAGAGGGGCAGAGAGTCTTTAATTTATAACACTTAAATGATCAATATTTGTAAAACATTACTGAAGCTAAATTGTACGTCTAGATAATATATTTGTATCATTATTTATGAACGAAAATCTCAGTCAAATTCTTATCTCATCACATCTAAAATTGGGCGGAAGACCCACTCGTTGCTCGCAACGAGATCGCATCTAGTTATTAGGGTCTTCCGTCTTCAGCGGAAGACCCTTCTATTATTCTATTGTTGATTTTTCACTTTTCTTATTAGGGTCTTCCGTCTTCAGCGGAAGACCCTTCTATTATTCTATTGTTGATTTTTCACTTTTCTTATTAGGGTCTTCCGTCTTCAGCGGAAGACCCTTCTATTACTCTATTGTTGATTTTTCACTTTTCTTATTATTAGGGCTTTCCACCTTTCTGTGGAAAGTCCTATTGTTATTGTTCTGTTTATTATTATTTTCCTGCCGTCAAAAAAAATTTTCGTCTTAAGACTTATCGAAAAACTTTATAGTCCATCATATAGTACTCCCTGAGAAACGAATACAGTTCACCCTGCCTAATTGACCTTTGACCCCTTACGGAGTTATTGGACCTTTCGCAGAAATCATTGTTAGCACTTCTACTTTGTAACCATAAATGATAGAAGGATAAAACCTTTTCTAAAACATAGAGGGTAATTAGTAGAAGGGAAGAATTTAAAATGAAGGGATTCGGTGTCCCCTAAAGGGAGTTAATGCCTCTTTATGTTTTGCAATTTATTCGTAAAATATGTCGAGCTTGAGAACGGTTTGTCGTAGAGACATGGGACCAACTGGAATAGGATCGGTGACCTTTGACCTTGAAAATTAGGTCAAGGTCAAAGGTCAAGGTCATCAGAAAAGAGGAAAAAATAGCACTTTTTATACTCTCTTTCCTGCTTAAGATAGCGTTGAAATATTATATGGGTAAGTATTGACTTCTTGATTGGTTTTGATAGTATGCATTACAACTTTGAACTTTGACCCTTCTGTGAATTTCGGAGACTCGCGTCGAAAACCTTGTTATCGCTACTCCTACTTAACGGAAAGTCATAGAGACACGAAACCTTCGCTAATGAATTCACAGTAAAACCCTCTTGCAAAGAAAAAATAATCAAAGGGATACGAAAACCCTTAAGCATAGTTATTGCCCCTGAAAGTCTCCAATATCATTATCTAAGCCTATAACTTTTGTATTAATAGAGATAGAGACATGGGACCACTTGCATTAAGACCGATGACCTTTGACCTTCAAAATGAGGTCAAGGTCAAAGGTCAAGGTCATCATCAAAATTAATTTTTTTCCATTTTCAAGGTCTTTCAAAGTATTTTTAGCATTGAGAAGTTAACCGAAAGTAACCGAAAACCCCTAAACAAATTATTGACCCTGAATGTCTTGATTAACATTTTTTAAGCTTATAGCTTTTACATTAATATAGATAGAGACATGGAATCACTTGGATTAAGACCGATGACCTTTGACCTTCAAAATGAGGTCAAGGTCAAAGGTCAAGATCATTGAGAAAATTATTAAATTTTCTAAGTCGTTTTGAGTTTCGTACATCATCCTAAATATTCTTAAATATCTATCTTTAAATCATTGTAGGTGGAAAGCCCTCTAATTGTTCGCGAACAATTAGGATCACTAGTTATTATTATTATTATTCTTTTTTTTTCTCCTTACCGATATTTGTGCAGAAGATTTCTCGGAGATGGCTGGATCGATTTACTTCAAATTTTTAGTGTTGATGCGTTGCCATTTGAAGTTTGTACCGCCGTTTCAATTTTTCGAAAATCACTTCCGGTTGGGAGTTATCCCCCTTTTATCGATTTTCAGATGACCATTTTGTCCAGACAAAAACTCAAAAACGATAAAAGTTAAAGTGCTGAAATTTTCAGTGATGTTAGACGACATGTTGTAGTTGTGCACCTGGGTTTTTAAAATTTCCGGAAGTGCCTAGTATGGAAGCTCGGTAGGGGTCGAAAATGGAGTTTAAAAAAGTGTACAAGTTTTTTCCACGTTTTAAATCATAACTTTTTACTCGTAAATATTTTGTTTAGACATATATAACAAAAGTTGTACAGTTTATTGAGATCTTTCGTGCCATATCAAGAAATGGGCCCATGGGCCTCATGGCTCGCCTGAACGATTGAATTTCTGTTACAATGATTAACTTTTTTCTCACGAAACTTTTGATAAGACATGTAGAATAAAAGTTGTTCAATTTTGCAAGATCTATCTAATGATATTTACAAAAAGGCCTCCGGGCATCATAGCTCGCCTGAACAGTCGAATTTGTATCACAATTAATAGCATTAATAACTTTTTTCTCGAGAAACTTTTGACAAGACATGTAGAACAAAAGTTGTTCAGTTTCGCAAGCGTTAACTAACGATGTTAAGAAATAGGCCTGCAGGTCTCATGGCTCACCTGAACAGTTGGGTTATTGTTGCAATCTATAACATTTTTGTCAAGAAACTTTTAATAAGACATCTAGAACAAAAGTTGTTCAGATTTGCAAGATCTTTCGAACAACATTATAGAAAAGGCCAACGGGCCTCATGGCTCGCCTGAAGAGTTTGCTTAGTGTCACAATCGATAACTTTTTTCTGGAGAAACTTTTTATACGACATGTAGAACAAAAGTTGTTCAGTTTCGCAAGTGTTAACCTAACGATGTTATGAAATAGGCCTGCGAGTCTCATGGCTCACCTGAACAGTTGGGTTATTGTTGCAAGCTATAACATTTTTGTCAAGAAACTTTTAATAAGACATCTAGAACAAAAGTTGTTCAGTTTTGCAAGATCTTTCGAACAACATCATGAAAAAGGCGAACAGGCCTCATGGCTCGCCTGAACAGTTTGATTAGTGTCACAATCAATAACTTTTTTCTCGAAAAACTTTTGATAAGATATGTAGAACAAAAGTTGTTCAGGTTTGCAAGATTTTTCAAATGATATCAAAAAAGAGGCCCACGGGCCTTATGACTCGCCTTAACAGCCTGATAAATGTCGCAATCAATAACTTTTTTCTCAAGAAAATTTTAATAACACATGTAGAACAAAATTTGTTCAGTTTTGCGAGATATATCTAGAATGATATTTTAAAAAAATAGGCCTCCGGGCGACATGACTCGCCTGATCAGTCGAATTTGTATCGCAGTAAATAACATTATTAACCTTTTTGTCGAAAAAAAAGGCTGACCCCTTTTAACTAGTGGCCGAGAACCGCAGAGATTCTTTAATTTATAGCACTTAAATGATCAATATTTGTAAAACATTACCGAAGCTAAATTGTACGTCTAGACAATATATTTGTATCATTATTTATGAACGAAAATCCCAGTCAAATTCTTATCTCATCACATCTAAAATTGGATGGAAGACCCACTCGTTGCTCGCAACGAGATCGCATTTAGTTTTTATTCTTTTTTTTTTCCTTACCGATTTTGTGCAGAGGATTTCTCAGAGATGGCTTGATCGATTTGCTTCAAATTTTTAGGGTTGATGCATTGCTATCTGAAGTTTATATCTTTTTTTGGATTTTCGAAAATTCACTTCCGGTTGGAAGTTATCCCCCTTTTATCGATTTTCAGATGACCATTTTGTCCGGACAAAAACTCAAAAACGACAAAAGCTAGAATGCTGAAATTTTCAGTGATGTTAGACGACATGTTGTAGTTGTGCACATCAGTTTTCAAAATTTCCGGAAGTGCCTAGTATGGAAGCTCGGTAGGGGTCGAAAATGGAGTTTAAAAAAGTGCCCAATTTTTTTCCACGTTTTAAATCAGAACTTTTTATTCGTAAATATTTTGTTTAGACATATATAACAAAAGTTGTACAGTTTATTGAGATCTTTCGTGTCATATCAAGAAATGCGCCCATGGGCCTAATGGCTCGCCTGAAGCATTGAATTTCTGTTACAATGATTAACTTTTTTCTCACGAAACTTTTGATAAGACATGTAGAATGAAAGTTGTTGAGTTTTGGAAGATCTATCTAATGATGTCAAAAAATAGGCCTCCGGGCGTCATGGCTCGCCTGAACAGTCGAATTTGTATCACAATCAATAACATTAATAACTTTTTTCTCGAGAAACTTTGGACAAGACATGTAAATCGAAAGTTGTTCAGTTTCGCAAGCGTTAACTAACGATGTTAAGAAATAGGCCTGTGGGTCTCATGGCTCACCTGAATAATTGGGTTATTGTTGCAATCTATTACATTTTTGTCAAGAAACTTTTAATAAGACATCTAGAACAAAAGTTGTTCAGTTTTGCAAGATCTTTCGAACAACATCATCAAAAAGGCGAACGGGCCTCATGGCTCGCCTGAACAGTTTGATTAGTGTCATAATTACTAACTTTTTTCTCGAGAATCTTTTGATTAGACATGTAGAACAAAAGTTGTTCAGTGTTGCAAGATCTTTCATACGATATCAAGAAAAAGGCCCACGGGCCTTATGACTCGCCTTCACAGTCTGATAAATGTCGCAATCAATAACTTTTTTCTCAAGAAAATTTTGATAGGACATGTAGAACAAAATTTGTTCAGTTTTGCGAGATATATCTAGAATGATATCAAAAAATAGGCCTTCGGGCGACATGACTCGCCTGATCAGTCGAATTGTTTTTGCAGTAAATAACATTATTAACTTTTTTCTCGAAAAAAGGCTGACCCCTTTAATTAGTGGCCGAGAGGGGCAGAGAGTCTTTAATTTATAACACTTAAATGATCAATATTTATAAAACATTACCGAAGCTAAATTGTACGTCTAGACAATATATTTGTATCATTATTTATGAACGAAAATGTCAGTCAAATTCTTATCTCATCACATCTAAAATTGGACGGAAGACCCACTCGTTGCTCGCAACGAGATCGCATCTAGTTATTATAAGGGTCTTCCGTCTTCAGCGGAAGACCCTTCTATTATTCTATTGTTGATTTTTCACTTTTCTTATTATTATTATTATTATTCTTTTTTTTTCTCCTTACCGATTTTTGTGCAGAAGATTTCTCGGAGATGGATGGATCAATTTGCTTGAAATTTTCAGGATTGATGCGTTGCCATTTGAAGTTTGTACCGCCGTTTCAATTTTTGGAAAATCACTTCCGGTTGGAAGTTATCCCCCTTTTATCGATTTTCAGATGACCATTTTGTCCAGACAAAAACTCAAAAACGATAAAAGCTAGAGTGCTGAAATTTTCAGTGATGTTAGACGACATGTTGTAGTTGTGCACATCAGTTTTAAAAATTTCCGGAAGTGCCTAGTATGGAAGCTCGGTAGGGGTCGAAAATGGAGTTTCAAAAAGTGTCTCATTTTTTTCCACGTTTTAAATCAGAACTTTTTATTCGTAAATATTTTGTTTAGACATATATAACAAAAGTTGTACAGTTTATTGAGATCTTTCGTGTCATATCAAGAAATGCGCCCATGGGCCTAATGGCTCGCCTGAAGCATTGAATTTCTGTTACAATGATTAACTTTTTTCTCACGAAACTTTTGATAAGACATGTAGAATGAAAGTTGTTGAGTTTTGGAAGATCTATCTAATGATGTCAAAAAATAGGCCTCCGGGCGTCATGGCTCGCCTGAACAGTCGAATTTGTATCACAATCAATAACATTAATAACTTTTTTCTCGAGAAACTTTGGACAAGACATGTAAAACGAAAGTTGTTCAGTTTCGCAAGCGTTAACTAACGATGTTAAGAAATAGGCCTGTGGGTCTCATGGCTCACCTGAATAATTGGGTTATTGTTGCAATCTATTACATTTTTGTCAAGAAACTTTTAATAAGACATCTAGAACAAAAGTTGTTCAGTTTTGCAAGATCTTTCGAACAACATCATCAAAAAGGCGAACGGGCCTCATGGCTCGCCTGAACAGTTTGATTAGTGTCATAATTACTAACTTTTTTCTCGAGAATCTTTTGATTAGACATGTAGAACAAAAGTTGTTCAGTGTTGCAAGATCTTTCATACGATATCAAGAAAAAGGCCCACGGGCCTTATGACTCGCCTTCACAGTCTGATAAATGTCGCAATCAATAACTTTTTTCTCAAGAAAATTTTGATAGGACATGTAGAACAAAATTTGTTCAGTTTTGCGAGATATATCTAGAATGATATCAAAAAATAGGCCTTCGGGCGACATGACTCGCCTGATCAGTCGAATTGTTTTTGCAGTAAATAACATTATTAACTTTTTTCTCGAAAAAAGGCTGACCCCTTTAATTAGTGGCCGAGAGGGGCAGAGAGTCTTTAATTTATAACACTTAAATGATCAATATTTATAAAACATTACCGAAGCTAAATTGTACGTCTAGACAATATATTTGTATCATTATTTATGAACGAAAATGTCAGTCAAATTCTTATCTCATCACATCTAAAATTGGACGGAAGACCCACTCGTTGCTCGCAACGAGATCGCATCTAGTTATTATTAGGGTCTTCCGTCTTCAGCGGAAGACCCTTCTATTATTCTATTGTTGATTTTTCACTTTTCTTATTATTATTATTATTATTCTTTTTTTTTCTCCTTACCGATTTTTGTGCAGAAGATTTCTCGGAGATGGATGGATCAATTTGCTTGAAATTTTCAGGATTGATGCGTTGCCATTTGAAGTTTGTACCGCCGTTTCAATTTTTGGAAAATCACTTCCGGTTGGAAGTTATCCCCCTTTTATCGATTTTCAGATGACCATTTTGTCCAGACAAAAACTCAAAAACGATAAAAGCTAGAGTGCTGAAATTTTCAGTGATGTTAGACGACATGTTGTAGTTGTGCACCTGGGTTTTAAAAATTTCCGGAAGTGCCTAGTATGGAAGCTCGGTAGGGGTCGAAAATGGAGTTTCAAAAAGTGTCTCATTTTTCTCCACGTTTTAAATCATAACTTTTTACTCGTAAATATTTTGCTTAGACATATATAACAAAAGTTGTACAGTTTATTGAGATCTTTCGTGTCATATCAAGAAATGGGCCCATAGGCCTCATGGCTCGCCTGAACCATTGAGTTTCTGTTACAATGATTAACTTTTTTCTCACGAAACTTTTGATGAAACATGTAGGATAAAAGTTGTTCAGGTTTGCAAGATCTATCTAATGATATCAAAAAATAGGCCTCCGGGCGTCATGGCTCGCCTGAACAGTCGAATTTGTATCACAATTAATAACATTAATAACTTTTTTCGCGAGAAACTTTTGACAAGACATGTTGAACAAAAGTTGTTCAGTTTCGCAAGCGTTAACTAACGATGTTAATAAATAGGCCTGCGGGTCTCATGGCTCACCTGAACAGTTGGGTTATTGTTGCAATCTATAACATTTTTGTCAAGAAACTTTTAATAAGACATCTTGAACAAAAGTTGTTCAGATTTGCAAGATCTTTCGAACAACATCATGAAAAAGGCCAACGGGCCTCATGGCTCGCCTGAACAGTTTCATCAGTGTCACAATTACTAACTTTTTTCTCGGAAAATCTTTTGATAAGACATGTAGAACAAAAGTTGTTCAGTTTTGCAAGATCTTTCAAACGATATCAAGAAAAAGGCCCACGGGCCTTATGACTCGTCCTAACAGTGATAAATGTCGCATAACGTTATACTCGTAAATATTTTGTTTAGACATATATAACAAAAGTTGTACAGTTTATTGAGATCTTTCGTGCTGTACCAAGAAATGGGCCCATGGGCCTCATGGCTTGCCTGAACCATTGAGTTTCTGTTACAATGATTAAGTTTTTTCTCACGAAACTTTTGATAAGACATGTAGAATAAAAGTTGTTCAGTTTTGCAAGATCTATCTAATGATATCAAAAAATAGGCCTGCGGGCGTCATGGCTCGCCTGAACAGTCGAATTTGTATCACAATTAATAACATTAATAACTTTTTTCTCGAGAAACTTTTGATAAGACATGTAGAACAAAAGTTGTTCAGATTCGCAAGCGTTACTAACGATGTTAAGAATAAGGCCTGCGGGTCTCATGGCTCACCTGAACAGTTGGGTTATTGTTGTAATCTATATTATTTTTTGAGTGAAGAAACTTTTAATGAGACATCTAGAGCAAAAGTTGTTCACTTTTGCAAGATGTTTCAAACAACATCATGAAAAAGGCGAACAGGCCTCATGGCTCGCCTGAAGAGTTTGATTAGTGTCACAATCAATAGCTTTTTTCTGGAGAAACTTTTGATAAAACATGTAGACCAAAAGTTGTTCAGGTTTGCAAGATCTTTCAAACGATATCAAGAAAAAGGCCCACGGGCCTTATGACTCGCCTTCACAGTCTGATAAATGTCGCAATCAATAACTTTTTTCTCAAGAAAATTTTAATAACACATGTAGAGCAAAATTTGTTCAGTTTTGCGAGATATATCTAGAATGATATAAAAAAAAATAGGCCTCCGGGCGGCATGACTCGCCTGATCAGTCGAATCTATATCGCAGTAAATATGATTATTAACTTTTTTCTCAAAAAAAAGCTGACCCCTTTAATTAGTTGCCGAGAGGTAGAGAGAGTCTTTAATTTATAACATTTAAATGATCAATATTTGTAAAACATTACCAAAGCTAAATTGTACGTCTAGACAATATATTTGTATCATTATTTATGAACGAAAATGTCAGTCAAATTCTTATCTAATCACATCTAAATTTGGACGGAAGACCCACTCGTTGCTCGCAACGAGATCGAATCTAGTTATTATTCTTTTTTTTTCTCCTTACCGATTTTTGTGCAGAAGATTTCTCGGAGATGGCTGGATCGATTTGCTTCAAATTTTCAGGATTGATGCGTTGCCATTTGAAGTTTGTACCGCCGTTTCAATTTTTGAAAAATCACTTCCGGTTGGAGGTTATCCCCCTTTTATCGATTTTCTGATGACCATTTTGTCCAGACAAAAACTCAAAAACGATAAAAGCTAGAGTGCTGAAATTTTCAGTGATGTTAGACGACATGCTGTAGTTGTGCACCTGGGTTTTAAAAATTTCCGGAAGTGCCTAGTATGGAAGCTCGGTAGGGGTCGAAAATGGAGTTTCAAAAAGTGTGCAATTTTTTTCCACGTTTTAAATCATAACTTTTTACTCGTAAATATTTTGTTTAGACATATATAACAAAACTTGCACAGTTTATTGAGATCTTTCGTGCCATATCAAGAAATGGGCCCATGGGCCTCATGGCTCGCCTGAACGATTGAATTTCTGTTACAATGATTAACTTTTTTCTCACGAAACTTTTGATAAGACATGTAGAATAAAAGTTGTTCAGTTTTGCAAGTTCTATTTAATGATATCTAAAAATAGGCCTCCGGGCGTCATGGCTCGCCTGAACAGTGGAATTTGTATCGCAATTAATAACATTAATAACTTTTTCCTCGAGAAACTTTTGACAAGACATGTAGAACTAAAGTTGTTCAGTTTCGCAAGCGTTAACTAACGATGTTAAGAAATAGGCCTGCGGGTCTCATGGCTCACCTGAACAGTTGGGTTATTGTTGCAATCTATAACATTTTTGTCAAGAAACTTTTAATAAGACATCTATAACAAAAGTTGTTCAGATTTGCAAGATCTTTCGAACAACATTATGAAAAAGGCCAACGGGCCTCATAGCTTGCCTGAAGAGTTTGATTAGTGTCACAATCAATAACTTTTTTCTGGAGAAACTTTTGATAAGACATGTAGAACAAAAGTTGTTCAGTTTCGCAAGCGTTAACTAACGATGTTAAGAAATAGGCCTGCGGGTCTCATGGCTCACCTGAACAGTTGGGTTATTGTTGCAATCTATAACATTTTTGTCAAGAAACTTTTAATAAGACATCTAGAACAAAAGTTGTTCAGTTTTGCAAGATCTTTCCAACAACATCATGGAAAAGGCCAATGGACCTCATGGCTCGACTGAACAGTTTGTTAGCGTCACAATTACTAACTTTTTTCTCGAGAATCTTTTGATAAGACATGTGGAACAAAAGTTGTTCAGTTTTGCAAGATCTTTCAAACGATATCAAGAAAAAGGTCCACGGGCCTTATGACTCGCCTTAACAGTCTGATAAATGTCGCATAACTTTATACTCGTAAATATTTTGTTTAGAGATATATAACAAAAGTTGTACAGTTTATTGAGATCTTTCGTGCCGTATCTAGAAATGGGCCAATGGGCCTCATGGCTCGCCTGAACCATTGAATTTCTGTTACAATGATTAACTTTTTCCTCACGAAACTTTGATAAAACATGTAGAATAAAAGTTGTTCAATTTTGCAAGTTCTATCTAATGATATAAAAAAAGCCTCCGTGCGTCATGGCTCGCCTGAACAGTGGAATTTGTATCGCAATTAATAACATTAATAACTTTTTTCTCGACAAACTTTTGAGAAGACATGTAGAACAAAAGTTGTTCAGTTTCGCAAGCATTAACTAACGATGTTAAGAAATAGGCCTGCGGGTCTCATGGCTCACCTGAACAGTTGGGTTATTGTTGCAATCTATAACATTTTAGTCAAGAAACTTTTAATGAGTCATCAAGAAAAAGGCCCACGGGCCTTATGACTCACCTTAACAATCTGATAAATGTCGCAATCAATAACTTTTTTCTCAAGAAAATTTTGATAGGACATGTAGAGCAAAATTTGTTCAGTTTTGCGAGATATATCTAGAATGATATATTTTAAAAAATAGGACTCCGGGCGACATGACTCGCCTGATCAGTCGAATTTGTATCGCAGTAAGTAACATTATTAACTTTTTTCTCGAAAAAAGGCTGACCTCTTTAATTAGTGGCCGAGAGGGGCAGAGAGTCTTTAATTTATAACACTTAAATGATTTAAAATATTTGTAAAACATTACTGAAGCTAAATTGTACGTTTAGACAATATATTTGTATCATTATTTATGAACGAAAATCTCAGTCAAATTCTTATCTCATCACATCTAAAATTGGACGGAAGACCCACTCGTTGCTCGCAACGAGATCGCATCTAGTTGTCATAATGATTCATATAACAAATTTCAATGGGTAATGTTCAAAGGCGGATCCAGCGCCCCCCCCCCCCCCCCCCCCGTTTGATTTTTTTTTTTTACAATTACAAACGCCCACAAAAGAGCAAATTATACGTATGTAGACGTTATATGTTCATTATCTAAATGAAAAAGAACCCACTCTCTTATTGGCACAATTTCGTTAGCTTCCGGGGGCTTCGCCCCCTGCACCCCCATCAGTGCAAAGCTTCAAGGCAACCCCAGCCTTCTACTGCCCCCCCCCTCCCCCCGTTATGAAATTGCTGGATCCGCCACTGATGTTTATAAAATAATGATTAAAAAAACAGAACACCCCCAACCCCCCAAAAAGACCCCCAACGACTTACGTAGATAATCGTTCTCAATGTGGGCCCCCCTACACAATGCAGTGTGTCACATTAGGCCTAATGCATAACGACCTCTTGCGGAAGTTTGACACATACGTGTCATCATGGTCTGCGATTTTAAGTAGAGGCGGATATGAATTAGTTGTTTTTCCGCATCTGAAAATGGCATCCTTTCTCAGAACTAAGACTTAATTTATTTGAATCTATAAATGCAATGCAGTTGCATGTTCCTATATCCTTAGAATTATTACTCTGTGGAAATGAAACCCTTAATTTCAACGATAATGCAAAGATCTTCAAATTTGTTCAAAATTACATCTTTCAAAGCAAAAGACTTTAACAATGCATTTAAAATATGTATTTGTAATGCATTTATCTATTCTCTTACTAGTATATGTATTATGTATTTAGCCTTGAACCGGTACCCCCCCCCCCCCCTTTTTATTTTATTTTTTTTATGTTTACTTGTTATCAAGGTTCTTCTTATTTTTATATTGTCAATATTTATCATACATATTGTATATATACTCATGCTCATCATTATACATACATGTAATCACCTTGTACCTTATTGGAGAAGGCTCTTATAGGCTGCAAGCCTGCTGCCTAATCCATTTATGTTTCATACATAATAAAATATTGTTTAAATAAAATTAACTCTTTGGTATGCCGGTTGATGGAAAACACAGCAACAACCTCCCTCTTCATTGGTTAAGGGTGAGTGTGGCCTACACGCAAATGAGGAATAAAATAAATCCTGCCATTTGATCTGACAGAGAGATTCATTATTGTACACATCTATGAAAATTGTGACATTAAATGATCATGATCAGCTTGATTAATTGTAGGCTTGTGAATGGATCTCAATGTACATATCTGTACACGTATCCTTACAACAATAACGAACAGGGAGGGGGGGGGGGGGTCAAACATATAAATAATAAAAAAAAAAGTACTAAAAAGCTGGATTCAGAGCGAGAAGAACAAGCTGGACTCAAAGCTGTTACATGTATACCGCCGGGGTGGGGGTGGGGTGGTGCCATAGTGGTTTAATGTTTGCACAGAAATCTATAGAAAACATATCTGAATATTTACATTCCCAATGTTTCGCTACAGATTGTAATGATATAGCCTTACTAGTGAACTGTATATAGATAGGCCCATTTTCAATACTTCCCATCAAAGATGTATAGTAAAGATCTTTTATTTCATTCCAAAATACTTTAAAGAATTCTACTGGTAGACAAATGCAGATTATGCGAGGTTTTCCCATGGTTTAGCCAGCCAATTACAAAATGTTGCGAATAGAATAATTGCAATTTAATTAAAATCAGATCCTATAGGACACGTTCACAATCGCAGAGTATATATACAGCGCGGATCTAAGAAGTCTGATTTTAATTAGATTAAGAATAATTGCCCAATGCGGACGTGAACAAAGTGCATATATCAAATGGAGGTACATAGGGGAGAATGCACGATTAATGCTGGATATATTTAAATACTGTATGACAAATGACCAAGGTGGTATATTACTTTTTTCTTGATTTTGAGAAAGCGTTTGATTCCGTTGAATATAATTTCATGTACAAAGTTTCGGAGAATTTTAATTTTGGTAATATGCTTATCAGGGTGATAAATCACTTGGAGTATATCTTGGACATGATAAAGAAGCATGCTATATAAAAAATCTGGATGAGTAAATTAGAAAAACGGGGGGGGGGGGGGTTCAAGTGTTTGGAAAAGACGAAACATAAATATCTTTGGAAAATGTATGATTATGATCAGGCTGGCAATATCGAAATGGGATTATAATGCCTTTATTTTGCCTAATCATCCTAAACCTCATTTTTCAAAAAGGTATAAAAAATTATATACATCTTTTCATGGAAAAAGAGAGATAGAAAAATTCAACAAGGCGGTATAGGAATGGTTGATATTGAGAGTAAATTGCTGCAAAACCTTCTTGGATAAAGAGACTAGCTATTGGATTAAGAAAGTATAACACAAAAATTACGAAAGAAAATACTAAAAAAGATGAATATGTCAGTGAAAGAAGTTTTAAAAAATCCAACAGATTATAAATTTGTACAACACAGTGCCACAACACTATGGTGAAGTTTTCACTGCATTCAACAAATGCTAAAAATATCAAGATACATTTATAACCACACTGAAAAAAGATGAATCCTTGTCAGAATTTATTTGGAATGATAATCTATTTCAATATAAATCCAGAACTGAATAAAAATTGGGATTCTATATATGTTAAAGACTTATATTTAATGATGCATGAATCGATATATTTTACAAGTATTTTGTAAAAAAGAATGAAATGATTTGTGAATATGTTATGCTAACACACGATAGTAGATTATACAGAAATGATTTTGATTGCACTTATACAAAATATGTAAATATATTTGATAATGAATCATTTTTATTCAAGGACAGATGTGAGAGGTCAGTGATATATATCTATGATCTCGGGGATGATTTTTATTATTCTGTATTTTTGAATTCGAAATTCTGTAAACCAACATATGAAAAAAGTGGAACAATGTTGTCAGAGTATTCGTCAATTGTGTTCAGAAAAATATCTATATATATCCAAAATAAAAAATATATACGAAAGAAAAGTTGCAGAATTCAACTACAAATTATTACATTGTATTTTATGTAATAATTCGAGTGCTAGTAAATGGAACAAAGATGTTTCTTCTTTATGTGAATTTAATCAAATTATAGAAGAAAATGAGCACCTTTTATTCACATGCAAACTTACAAGAAACTGTTTTATACTGAAGTAAAAAAAAAAAACCCCATTAGATGAACATTATATCTTTTAATTCATTTCAATTCATAAATACAAAATGCAATGTAAATTCAACAAAGTTAGCATGTCTGAGGCAAACTTTCGAATGACGCTAATTATACTGTCTCTTCATGCAAAACAATGTTCTAGGATAAACGAATAAAATTATAGATAAACCATTTCGTATTGATTTATTAAAATACGATATGTTTGTGGTATGTATGATTTGAATCCATTGTATGTATATGGTACAGTGATACAGTATGATTTGAATACTTTCATGCAGTGCGAGAGAAAAATCTATAATGTTCAATATTTGTTTTGATACATGTATGTGTAAACATTGTAAATAAGAGAGAGAGAGAGTCAGAGAGAAAGAGAGAGAGAGAGTCAGAGAGAGAGAGAGAGAGAGAGAGAGAGAGAGAGAGAGAGAGTCAATGTCAATCTATTTCCCCCAAAATTCTCTGAAATCAGTATCTGATTAAAAAGATTTTCGTTGGTATTTCTGTTTAGTTTAAACATTATTAAAGAATATTGCATAAAATCACTCTTCGTTGACTCAAAGTACCCCCCAAAAAGTCTTATCCCATTCAGATCAAAACCCACAATATTGGAATACGAATCTCATTCACCCTATTCTATGTGTTGGGTCTATCTCCAGAAATAACAAAAGAAAACAAAATCCAGAAATCTACACAAGTGCATGTAGAAGTATGATCAAAATATCATAAAGCTGAATAGATATACTCAACCAGTTTCTTTTTATACAGTAGCTTCTTATCGATATCAGTTTTACTTACATTGCTTTCAAAGTCAGCGTGGCCAAATGGTTAACATGTACGGTTTGTTTTTGCGGTCCCCTGTACAGGCATTTTCTATATGATTTTAGCAATGCATGTATTACAACATTTGAATAATTAAGTTATTTTGCGTTTTGCACATGAATCAGACACACATGTATGTACATAAAACTGATATGTACACAGTAGCATTAGTTGTTTGTTTGTTTGTTTGTGTGTGTGTTCGAATTTTTGTCAAGAAAAAATATCCACATACCATTAACTTGGCCAATGCGCCATGCTACATGTAAGTACTGTCATATACACTTCCGTTTATACACACGAGTTTGCGAGATATTATTGGGAAAGGCCATATACCCTAAAGTCATTAAAAACAACTAAACACCAGGAAATAAAAATAAACACACATAGTTACTGAAAATAAACACACATAGTTACTAAAAGTATAACTGCCGTTCTCATTTACCACGCATAATTAGTTTCAAATTTGGTTAGTGCATTTTAACAAATAATTTTTTTTTAAAAACATCATAAACGAAAGCATATGTAATAATACATGTATAACAATTTCAATACGATATGAAATTGGATGAATAAATATATTAAATGCATTTAGATATGTTGATCAACATCAAATCATTGATATATCAATTAAGTAATTGCAATAAGCAAGCAATGATCTTATCACACTTAAATAAATAAAAAAAAATGTTCAATCGGTATATACATACATACATACATACATACAAATATACATGCATAAAATTACCAAGGATAACCCATGGAAGCTCAAAAGCTTATTTCCAATGTAGTCCTTTAGATGCATGGATGTTGGCGCTAGGGGTCATCCTATTTTTATTGTGTTGGTTATAACACATTCAGGGACTCGTGTCTATCTCTACTGTCCAGGAAATCTCTTTGTAATGCTTTAATTCAGTGTCATATTGACTATGCATGTACATCGTGGTACGATGGTTTGACTGTTAAGCTTAAGAAAAAACTACAGATTATTCAAAACAAAGTTATTAGATTTATCTTAGATTTATCCCCTAGAAGTAGTATCAACGCTGAAATATTTGAAAAGCTGGAGTATTTGAACATTAGCAATATAGAGTAACACAGCTTCGACTGAATCACGCCTTTAATATTTTTCATGAATAATGTCCAGATTTATTTGAAAAATAATTGTAGAAGAAATTGTTCATCCAGATCAACTAGATCAAGTAAGCTTAATTTCTTTTTACCAAGGGTTGAGAAAATGGAATCAGAATTTTTTTAATTTAACGGCATCAAAGACTGGAATTCTATCCCTGATCAAATAAAATGTATAAACAATAGATTTTCATTCAAATCTGCAGTTAAAAAAAACATTTACTCAATGAAATGAAGAAAATGGCAGATAGTGACTTCTTGTATTATTGATCCACATTGTCTTGTTCATACATATAGTTATTACGGTTGTTATTTATTCCAACAATTTTCAATACTAAGCACCGTTGAAATGTAAAGTATTTAAAGTATTTTTATGTGTTTCAAATCAATGTCTTTCAATATCGTTTTGTTTGCATTGTTTTATCATGCTAATAATGATAATATATTGTGTATGTCATATTATAAGATCAGAAGGACCCCATTGGAATAAGCTATACGGCTTTCATGGGTTATCCTTGGCATAGGCATATACATTAATTTACTCACTGTGCTGTTAAAGTCAAATAGCTGTTAAAATTTACCTTTTTATCTTACGTATTTAACAACAACTTTTGTTTTAACTATGTGTTCCTCTGTGATATTGTCTTGTATTTATATTGTATATGTGCCTATTCCTAAATAAATAAACTAAAAAAAATAATTTTAAAAAAGGAGGTGATTAATGAACGGGGATGGAAATTTGTGTGTTGTTTTAGATATGCAATTTCCGATGACGCATATAAAACTACTTACTGCAAAATGTCGACGTGGGCTACATTTTATGCAGTGTTTGCAATCCCTGATACGACGAAAAATAGAACTATCTTTGCGCATCTACCAATTAATGTTCTCTACATTTGAAATTTCACACACATAAAAATTATGCACCTGTTGTGCATTTCAAATCATGTTTTGATATCCTCGTGACTGAAATCGTAAAGGACAAAACTTCGCGAATGAGTCATCGTGATTATTACACAATCATCGGTTGAACTTTCATACTTACTTGAAGGCAACACACGAAATACTGACACTTGTTACTTTAAAAGACTCCCTATCGTAGAAATTTGATGCTTTACTTACGTGAACACCACAAGCGAATGGCACCAACATCTGCCACGGGACGGTCTTCATCTCTTTCTGTTTGTAAAATGTATCTAAAGAGATGTAACTCGCAAAACTCAGATCGAGGTTATGGGCGTGTGTGTTTCGCGAAAATGTGGACCCATGATTGGTTATTGTACATATCAGTTAATCGATAGCAATCTCTCACCAGAGGGCGTTACGCTACGCTCCACAACACAACGTAAAAGTGAAGCTTGCGAAGCGCGCCCTCTGGTGAGAGAATGAATCGATAGTGATATATCGTTGTGTTTTCTTTGTTTTTTGATTACAGCAGGTTTATCTGACCCTCCCGACCTTTTGGTTGTTGATAGTTTGGTGGAGTGTTTAGTGTGTATAGAGTTATTATTTGCATGCAATACTCAGAACGAATTACATGCAAATATTGGCGCATTAGACACCACCCAACGCTGTGATACGGCGTCGTGTACATGTAACAACCACACGGAAACAGACACAGGGTTTAGTATGTTTAGAATTCTTTATCCCATGAACGTTTGGACATTCGGTATTTCTTTCGATGAAATTCCGTGTATTTTTGTACTATTCCACTCACAGCTCCTAAATAAATTTCACTTTTGTCAAACTGCGTACAATAACCAATATCAACATGCTGTGTTAGAACGCCCATTCATCAACTATATATATGGAAGACTCTAAAGTGCGATTGTCACGCTAAAGTGCGATGGTGTGGGGTTCAGCAACATTTTGTGACGTCACATCCTTCTTAACGTCTTTGAAAATAAAACCGAAGAAATGCAACATTGACGACAGTAACAGCAAGGTTTACACCGTTGAGGATAGTGAGAACGGCAAAGTACATTTGTTGTCAAACTCTCTACTTCGCCCAAACATTCTTAAAGGTAACTCCATACTAGCAGTTCTATCTGATACAAGTTTAAAATGTGTACTCATTTCCATTTATTAGAGTTAAAACTAACAAATTATCAAATAAAATACATAGGTCATCACACTGTTTAAGATGCGAGACGTACATAAACAGAGTCAAAAATCACCGTCAGAAAATTGCAATTTTCCTTAAACAGCGTAATTAAAATTCCATACAAACTGGTTATAACGAGATATTAGCATTCATAACAATTTCATGAAACTGTATTTTCACAAAAATACACAAAATATCTGTAAAAAATAATAATAAAGGAAATCATCAATAGAAACAGAGTTATTGCCCTTGGATTCAATATTTTAAAAAGTATCATTAATTATTCATCTATAACTTGACTTTTGAAATATTTTATTTTTTAACAAGGTTTTTTTTTTACAATAACTAAAGGAAAAGACTCGAATAAAAGTTATGTTCCTATCATGCATAAATCTAAATATATCTGTTCATTGATTTTGCAAAATCTGATGACATCACAGGAGGGTGGAATTGCTTTAATTCATGATAATTTATTATTTTGATGTACACATATTAGATTCCTGGGGGTATGTTATAATACAAAACAGTCTATACGATTTCGTGTTGGAAAATTTTGTGTTTAATAACACAACAACTAAATGATAATGAAATAAGTTCTTATTCGTATTTTTTGTGCTTGGATTTTGCACTGATATTTTGGTGAAACAACACACGGTTGGTTCAGTCTGTACCAAAACACTGTGTCGTTTACAAACCAATGGATTTCGACGTGTCACACCATCGCAGTTTGGCGTGTTAGACCATCGCACTTTGGCGCATGAGTGTGGACCATCACACTTTGGCGTGTCACACCATCGGGATTTGGCGCAGATCATCGCACTGTGGCGTGACCATCGCACTTTGGATTCATTCATTTGTTTATGTGATTCATAATTTTGACGTTCATCTGTACATGTATATATTTACATTTACCTTTTAATCCTTTGATAAGAAAGATTAGAAATTTTCAATGATACCTGCTCACAATGGTAAAGACCAAATCAGCTGAAGTCTGTCACGCGTATTAACACTCTTGCGCATGGCGTTTGCATCTCGACCCTACGTTTGCGAATGAAAAAAAGTTGCTGCCCATTCCTGTTTTAGACAACTTAAATGCATATCATTCGATGCCTAGATAAGTTGATTTTACCTTTAAATAATGTAGTTAATTTTACCAACCAAACACAAGACATTAATCCAAATTGGGACTTTTTAAACAATTCTTCATTCAGTAATTGTACTTTAAATTTCTCGAAGTGACAACATGGTCGACTGGCACCGGTTCACTACTTTATACTGGTTACGCATGTATCTGCGCTGTTAAGGATCAAAGTAACAGAAGAAACCTATACGGAAAAACGACTTTACGGAAAAAGTCACATTTGTTATTCATTAATTATTTAATTTAGTTATTTCTGTCGTACATAGATATGAATTTTTCATTTTCAACCTTAAATTCACTTTCTACAATGTTGAGATCAACCTTCGAAGTTGGCCTTAACTGCATTTCCCCATATCTTTTAAAAAATTAATTTTGACATAAAGTTTGACTTTGAAGCCTTTCAAGGTATAGTGCATGTATTCTAGGGGCACTCCTGTCTTGGGGTCTACATTCTCACCCCCACCCACCCCCACATAAAATAGGGGTACTGTTTTTGAAATTCTGGCTCATATTTATAGAGATTCTATCATTGATTAGATAGATCAATCAGTTGCATCGCTGGCAGTATTCGCTGTGATTGCTTCTAGTCATGGTTCGAATCCGCATTACGTCACACATTTAGTTTCAGTTTTTATTTCGCAGTTTCAATCCTTTTTTCATATCTTATAATTACAAAATGTATATATTTTCATTCAAATCCATATCCATTCGTTACATAAACGGCATTAAAAATTTAGATTCTCAGTATGAAAGTTGAAGATAACAAACAGTGATCAATCTCATAACTCCTATAAGCAATACAAAATAGATAGTACATGCAATCAAGTGGAACTATCCTCGCCGTGGTCGATTTTATTCCAAGGACAATGATCATTTATTCTGCATTACTCGACGGAAGCACATATGCTAAGGAAAAAAGCCCAACATGCCACACAAGAAAATTGTTGTGTTTGTCTGTCCAGAATGTCTTTGGGAAAGAATTGGTTCATATGTTGTTGTTCATATCACATAGAGCTCAAAATGCGTACACGCTGCATGCATCATGCTAGTACATCATTGTAAGGTCTAGTAAAAGTTTACATCTATGTGTGTATACTACAATCAAGTACTCAGGCTTAGGTGAAAATTTAGAATGATTTTGGGTGAACCTTTGGTGAGTACTAAAACCAGATCTGGACTAAAGATGAGAACTGTCTAACGTTTGTGAATGATTTAATGTTTACGATATTTGAATTGAAAATCAATTGAAGAATTGGATGGTTATTTTTCAGCATTGCACAGTTTCTTACGATATGGCATCATATGTGCTGTTCCATGGCTGTTCCGTTAATCGCTACTTACCCAAAGGATGTAAGATGTACATGTAGATGAAAAATGCACACATTGAAAAGGTTTTTTTTTTTAAGTGTAGATATAAGAAATAAATTATCATTTTTCGAAAGATAAAATTTCACAACTGCAACTGTGTATGCAAACAGATTTGTCTATAGCGTGTTACTGAATTAGTATATTTATACACTGTTGCAGTTATCTTTAAGAATAATAATTCATCTCATTTAAAACTAGAGCTATCTCATATAAATGGTGATTGATTCTAAATGATATTATCAAGAGGAGTGGATCCAACAACATTATGTGATAAAAACAATTTAAGGAATATATCTGTTTATGTGCGAAGTTTTTACGCGGAGAAACTCTATGTTTTGGCAGAGCTACGGCTCAAACTATCTCAATAAACCTAGTTTGTATTCTCTCTGTTTTGTATTTTCCCCTCACATTTTTTGCTATACTATGCATTGTATGTAACATGAGACCTCCATGAAGAGGAAATAAAAAACTGAATGAATGACTGTCATTCTATTATGTCGTATTAGCCAATCAAAACACAAATTACAGAACAGTTTCGATTCATTGGAATGAAAAGTACCTATACACTCACTTATTTGTTTACTTGAGCAATTATATTGTGAACACTAGATGTAACATAGCACATTGTTTAATTTTCAAGGAGTTAGAACATATAGACAACACTAACAGAGTGGTGTAACCTGCATAGCCATCGCCTAACTATGTCTTTGTTTCGCGTTATTACGTATTTGTTTCTTCTTCCAATAATCTGCATTCCACCTCTGGTGTATTGTCGCAGATGACAATTTACAAATGCCCATGGGAACCACCGTACTAGCAAACTGTACGGTGAATATTTACATCAGGTGCAGGTGCAGTTAAAAGCCATAGCTGGTATGGTAGTATGTACAGCTAAAACATTTTGGTATTATGGAAGGGCGGTCATCTGGAGGCTGTCTTTGAATCCATCCAGTGTGGAAGCGGTGACAGCTCTTGTTGGTAGGTCATTCCAAAGACGGATGGTAGATGGGAAGAATGACTGATGGTGGCCCTTTGTCCTAGAGTAGGGTACGAGGAAACGGATGTCATGTCCACGGGTTGTTACTGTGGTCACTCTAGGAATGAGATGAGTTGTTGGTATCTCTATGAGTTGGTGTATGATCCTGTATAGCATGATGACTTTTGCTGTATGTCTTCGTTGTTGTAACGTCTCCCATTGCGATCGTTCCATCATACTGGTCACACTACTGGTGGTTCTGTAGTCTCCAATGACAAAACGTGCAGCTCTTCTTAGCACCATTTCTAGTCTGTTGATATTGACTGTGTCACTGGGTCACATATCACTGATGCATATTCCATCACTGGTCTCGCTAGGGTGATGTAGCATTGCTCCTTGATCTTACTAGGACATTTGTTGATGTTTCTTCTAAGGAATGCATTGATGTTGTTTGACTTCTGAATTACTGTTCCAATATGGGTGTTTCATGATAGGTTGCTGCTGATGTTAAGACCTAAATACTTTGCTGATTTTACTGTAGCTAGTGGTTTTCCATGGATGGTGTAGTCAGTAATGATGGTTTCCTCTTGTTGGTAACTCTCAGTATCTCACATTTGTGTGGGTTGAATTGCATCAGCCAAGTGTCTTCCCAGTTTTGCAGGTTGTCTAGATCTTCTTGGAGTAGTCTTGCATCCTCTGTTGTACTGATCTTTCTGTACAGTAGGCAGTCATCTGCGAATAATTTGGCTCTTGATGATACTAATTCAGGTAAGTCATCGATGTATATCAGGGAGAGTAGCAGCCCCATCACAGTTCCTTAGGGCACGCCTGTGGTGACTTTAGATGTTTCTGACTTCTTCCCATCCAGAAGTACCTGTTGTGTTCGGCCTTGTAGGAAGCTGGTAATCCAATTAAGTGTGTTTCCTCGGATTCCGTAGTATTGGCATTTGTTGAGCAGGCATTGGTGAGGCACTTTATCAAATGCCTTGGGGAAGTCTAGTAGGATGCAATCCATTTGTTCTCCGGAGTTGAGTGCATCTGCTAGCTCTTGGATAGTGATAAATTAGCTGTGACTGACATGATCTCTTCTTTCTAAATCCGTGTTGGTACGTGGACAGAATGTTATTCTTTTCAAGGTGTGATATGATGTTACTGTGTATTATGTGCTCCATGAGTTTGCAACAAATTGAAGCCAACGAGACAGGGCGATAGTTGGAAGCCTTCCCTCTGTCACCCTTTTTGAGTAAGGGTATGATGTGTGCTTCTTTCCACTGTTCTGGTATTCTACCTTTATGTATTGAGGCGTTGAATATGGTAGTCAGGATAGGTGTAATTTCCTTTGATAGTTCTTTTAAAAGTCTGCCTGGAATGCAGTCTGGTCCAGTGGCTTTATGTGGGTTAATATTCCGGAGCAGTTTGTCGACTCCTTCATGGTGTACTGAGATGTCTGGTACTTTGGGGTATGGATTATCTCCTTTGTTTGGTATATGGTCTTAATTCTCTGTTGTGAATACTGAGGTAAATTGGTCATTCAGTATGTTGGATTTACTTCCGATGTCACAGTGAAGTATATCATCCTTCCGCAATGGTGCTACATCTGAAGATTCTGTGCGTCTACTCTTGATAAATCTGTAGAATCGTTTTGGGTTATTGGAATGATCGTCAGTTAGCATGTTTGATATGTAGGAATTGTATGTTTTTCTGCATTTGGATTGAACATGCTTCTTCATTATCCTGTATTTTCCCCAGTCTTTCTTATTGCCTGATTGTCTTTTTCTGTTGTATGTAGGTTGTTTGTTCTTAGTAAGACGCTTGATTTCTCCAGTTATCCAATTTGGTTGTATCTTTGGCTTGTGTATTTTGATGGTATGAACTTCTCCACAAGTTGACTGCAAAGTAAATTTATTCCATAGTTTGTTGACATCAGTTGACTCTGTATAGTTTTCATTGAATTCCTCAGCAAATACTGTCGTGTTGCTGTGAAGTGACTTAATGTCTGCTTTTTTTCCACAAATAAATTTTATGTCTCGATGGTTTCTAGTATTTTGCTTTCGTCGGTGTTTCAATAAATGGGATAGTATCATGATCACTTATTCCCGGAGTACCAGTACATCTCTGGATCAAGTTGGGGCGGTTAGTGAAAAATATGTCCAAAATTGATTCCTCACATGTCTGAAATTCTACTACTTGTGATAGTCCTGTGTCGACTGCAGTTGTAAGGAAGTGTTCATTTAATTCTTTCGGATATTTGTTGCCATTTACTGTATCTGTGTTCCAATCTATGTCTGGTACATTGACATCTCCTCCAATTCATATAGTTGATGTTGGAAATTTTTCTTTATGTCGTTGCATAATGCCATGGCATGGTTTACATCTCTATTTGGTTGGCGATAGAAAGATGACACTATGAGTGGTGTATATCCTGGTGTTTCTATTTGCACGGTTATTATTTCGCTCTCAGTATTGATGTCAACTATACTGCTAAGAAGCTCTGATTTAATAGCTATTAATACACCGCCATACCCGTCTTGTCTATCTTTGCGATATACTTCATATACTGGTGGTATAATATCTTGGTTTGTAATTGTTGGTCTTAACAACCCGCAGCCCCCCCAAGCTGAGAATTGTTTTTATCATAATTATAATATGTAATAAAAATTTAACGCAAATATTTGTAAGCACGTGCATACAGTGCTACAGTATAGCTACGCCACTGCAGGTTGCATCACTCTATTTATGTGGAGGTTCACGTCGAATCATGGCCGAAAGAAAATAATTCCTAGAACTTTGCATGTGTTATGGGACTTTCCTTATGAGGTAGGCTCTCCAATATTTTGTGAGATGTAAATTCAAGTATTGTGTTTGAAAATTTGTGAGTAAAAACCATGAAAGAAGGATTTAAATATTTTTTTGGATTTTTGTTGTAGGGATGGGTGATTTGGCTTTTGACCAGCTGATTTTGCACGTGCTTGACTTCGATGTAAACAAACTCTCACGCCTTGCTGGATGGGTATGTATTTTTTGGTATGAAAATGCTCATTAAGAACTGTGCTACATGATGTGAAAGTACAACTTCTGAAAAGTTTACTTTAAGGAAGTAGGGTCAGGTCAAAGGTGAGTAATTTTGGCAAGAAGATATAGGCAAAATTAATAGAGTGGTGCAACCTGCAGTTGTTGATGTAAACCAATATTGGCTATTATTGTCGGAATTCATTTTGAAACTGCATGCAAATAAGAAAGATAAGATATATATTGGACTACCTTTATACGATATAAGAAACCAAGTGTGATTATTTCTTTGACCCCATACGAAATCTGAACGGACAGTAGGATGTGACTGCATATTCTGTCAATAAACAGGCAGTGTGATGTGTTTATGCATATTCTGTCAATAAACAGGCAGTGTGATGTGTTTATGCATATTCTGTCAATAAACAGGCAGTGTGATGTGTTTATGCATAGTCTGTCAATAAACAGGCAGTGTGATGTGTTTATGCAGATGAAGTGATCTTTTAAAACCTGTTTAACTTGTGAATATTCACATTATATAAATCTTTATTGGCACTAAAGCACATGTAAGTGTTGTTAGACATGTAATATAAATGCAACTCATACTAGAGTGCCATCGATGTCGGATCACAGAAACTTCGGGAGTTTCTACTCCCCCCCCCTAACTATTGGCACTTTTTATTCGACACCAGTCTTTTGATCTCGCCCCTTACGTGGTACATGTATTATGATAGTAACAATCCTTTGTTTCTATGGTATAAAGAATCTCTGATATGTAAACAAATTTCTTTTGTAGACACAATATAGGGAGGATTCAGTAAACAAGATACATGCTATTTTTGAATACTCTTTATAGACAATGGCTACTTATAGCCACTGTCTTATGCTGTCGCTTCATTTTTGATATGTTATTATAAATGACAATCAAATAAAAATGTTTTTCACCATCAACACTGATTTTACCATTTTATCTTTTTTTTTTGCAAAATCTATATGAATGACAGGGCTAAAATACATACCTGTCTGTTTCTATATATTATATATAAAACTGATGCGCACTTATTCTTACTTTTGTAAGAGCTCTCTTTCTATATATCATAATTAAACTGATGCGCAATTATTCTTATTTTTGTCTGTTTCTATTTATATCATATATAAAACTGATGCGCAATTATTCTTACTTTTGTAAGAGCTCTGTTTCTATATATTAAGATAAGAGCGCAGGTTCCTTGAATTGGAAGGCACAGATATGATTATATTTCTAGTTTTTATACACCCGTCGTTAGTTCTACATATGTTATGGCGTTGTCCGTGCGTCTGTACGTCCGGCTGTCCGTCAGGGGTAATGTTTTGCGGATTTTTCCCCGTAACGGATGCACGTACAGTTTTGAAATCTAGTCACAGTTTCTCAAGAAGTGTAAGAGTGTGTTTGCATTTCAGCTGCATGGATCGGTACACCTTGACCTACTTTAGGGCTATAAGTAGGTCAAACAGTTTCCCAGACTCTTTCTCATTACGGATACATATATTGTCCTGAAATTTAATCATAAACTTTCTCTCGGAGGAATACAAGTATAGCTTGTATTTCAGTTGGATTGATCCGTCCGATCGGGACCTACATAAGGGCTAAAAGTAGGTCAAATAGTTTTCGGACTTTTCTTCATTATGGATACAGATATTGCCCTGAAATTTAGTCACAGACTTCCTCTTGGAGGAAAACAATATCAATTTGCATTTCAGCTGGATTGGGCAATCCGTCCGTGACCTACATTAATGCTAAAAGTATGCCAAACAGCTTTTTTCATTACGGATACATACATGTATATTGCCCTGACATTGAGTAACAAGCTTCCATTCAGAGGAATGCAAGTTCATTTTGCATTTCAGCTGAATTAGTCCGTCCTTGACCTATTTTCAGACTAAATGTAGGTCAAAAAGGTTTCCTACTTTTTTCATAATGGATACAGATACTGCCCTGAAATTTAGTTACCAGCTTCCCCTCAGAGGATTGTACAATTAGTTATATAAACCAGTCAACAATGTAGTTTTGTCGTAAATATACACAGCAGACAGATACATGGACAGAAATGGATAGATGATATTTATACATAACATGGCGAATAATACAGGCAGCCTTATAAAAAAGTCAACAATTTATCGTTTTCGTCGAAATCACACAGTACTATATCTATTTTTGAAAATGTGTGGAAAAATTAAATCTCTGTTACACATTTGATTTTAAAGTAGTGCACAGATATCCGGTTACCGGGTGTCTTGTATGTTATCAGCGACTTCCACGAAATGTCGAATTTAGATAAGAACTGATACGTATAAGATTTGGATTCGTGTTAAGTATCCGCCATAAGTCTATTATTTAATCTGTGAAAATAAAAGACTATCATATTACAATATAATCATTCCTCGAATAAAAATGATATTTTTATAGAGCTGTTTTAGAACAAGAAAATGGTATTTTAATTTAAGTGTGACAGTAAAACCGAAACTACATTTTTCGCCACTGTGATATTTGAAACTGAAACCGGTAGTAGGAAAAATATGAATTAAGTCTTGAATAGTTACATAGTAGTGCTCGTTCAAGTGGAAATTAAGTGAACTGTATTTCTTTGAAATTGATATCCTCATGGTCAGTATTTTGGAACTGTATGAAGTAGGAGAACTACTATCCTTACCTGTAAGTAAAGTGAAAATGCTACAATACAAAGCGATGTGAAAATTAACAAGAGCTAGTAAGTAAACTTAGATACTAGCATTAGTAGTCACTAACCCTACACGTACTAATTATAATACCTCCAAATACTATTGAAATTGTGTATGTTCTTAACATTAGATAAATTCGGAGAGGAAAAAAAAAATTGTCACCACGGAATAAATATTGTACTTTAATTTTGTCATCACTTTTCTTGCCGTTTCTTAAAGACATAAAATGCAATATTTCAATTTATATTATCACTGGGAGGCTTAAATATTTATAATATTTATCAAAATTATGAAGTGAGAATAAGAATTCTATGTCACGTAAATGGGGAATAGGGATTAAAGGAGAGCAGAATTCTGTCTTACTCTCTATCTCATAACAAAAAAACCAACAAGTAAAAGTTTGTAAAATACATATTCACCTTTTTCCCAAATTGAAATCAGTTCATTAAAACCCACATGCAGCGAGGTTTGATGAGGCAATCAATGTGGGTCAATCACTACAGTCCTCCTTATCCTGGATATGAAATGTGACTGATTGTCCTCTTTATCTAATAATCACCATGCAGCGATGACGTATTTTGATATTTTAATTTAATACAATGATTGAATATTTCGACATGCGCAAAATAGTATCTTTGTACATGTTGACCCCAACTCTTTTTTTTCCCGTTGTTGTAATTAATGACACATTGAAAGAATTCACAAACATAGATTTCATTATGTTGATCATGGTTATGTGACGTCAAATGTTTACATAGGCATACTATAAGGGGCAAGGTAGAACGAGAGGTCCTGAGTTCGAACAGCGCTTGTGTCATGGCGGCGTCAAACTTAAAAGACGTACAAACATCATCTTCACAAGTCAAGGGTTATTGATTCGTTACCTCGCACTAACCCTTGACATCAGTCGCTATTTAAAAGTTGGGCTCGAGAAAAAGGATGACGCAAAACGTTAAAATTAATCAGCCAATGGGATTTCTTGTTTCAGATGAAAGTTTGGTAAGGGAATAAACAGAAAGTAAACAAGAGGCCCATGGGCCACATCGCTCACCTGAGTCACCTTGGTCCATATCAGAAGATTTTCCATATCTATTTGCATGTAAAACCGTAGTTCTTATTATGGCCCCAAACCTTCCCGTGGAGGCCATGGTTTTTGCAAACTTGAATCTACACTATGTCAGAAAGCTTTCATGTAAATGTGAACTTCTTTGGCCCAATGGTTCTTGAGAAGAAGATTTTTAAAGATTGTCCCTATATATTTGTATGTAAAACTTTGATCCCCTATTGTGGCCCCATCCTACCCCGGGGGGGGGGGGCATGATTTTAACAAACCTGAATCTGCACTATATCAGAAAGCTTTCATATAAATCTCAGCTTTTCTGGTTTAGTGGTTCTGGGAAGAAGATTTTTAAAGATTTTTCCTATATATTTGTATGTAAAACTTTGACCCCCTATTGTGGCCCCATCCGACCCCCGGGGGCCATGATCTTAACAATTTATAATCTGCACTATATCAGGAAGCTTTCATATAAACCTCAGCTTTTCTGGCTCAGTGGTTCCTGAGAAGAAGATTTTAAAAGATTTTTCCTATAAATT
>NC_079170.1:21090487-21182987 GCF_947568905.1 Ostrea edulis | reverse complement strand
TATACTGCGGTATAGGCAAACATGTGTGTAGTACCTGTACCGGAAGTTACACGTGTTTGTTACCACGTGTCATTCTGCGATCTGTGTGTGTGGAAAATTAAAGAAATCTACCACATTTCCAATTTTATTTTGTGCATCTTTCTGTGTATGTCATTTAATTGTCTCGCCGGCCAAACATAGGGACACAATTATCATTGTCAGTGATAGTACGACGTGGAAGTTGAATTTTTATCATGGGAATCCCTTTATGTATGTGACGGTTATGAAGGATGTACATACAAGTACATAAAACTGTTTTGAATTAAAGGTGGAGGATAGGTTCCATGACAATTTCAGGGGATTGCTCCCGTTAAAATAATACTACATTTTAAGTATCGTTTTTACAATTTAGTGGTGGATCCAGGAGTTCATTATCATTTAAGATATTTATCTTCATAAATAACTTTAAAACAATGTTAAAAATTCCAATACTAAAGTTTTTTGTGGGTATATAAATATACTATTTATTACGAAAGCCCATTGAGCTCATTTTCGTGGCAGAAATTATTTTTCGCGTTATAACGCAAAACTTCCGCGTTATAATGACAATGCTGTAATTTTAATTTTGTATATACACATCTCTTGATTTATGTAAGAAGATCATCTTATTGACGTTTGATTCCATCGTACTTAAATTTTGGAACATATTTTGTGTTATTGATTGTCACATACGAGAGGTCTTTCTAGAAAATGAAAAATGTCCAAACCAAAGCAAAAAGATGTCAAATGACAACGTTACAAAACAGTAAGTTACAACGGTTGCTATGATAATTCTATGGGTCTTTCCAAAAGAATGACTACCAAGGGACACAATCTTTCAAAAGTGTGGATTCGTTTATTATCGGGAGAAAATGACTTAGGTCAGTAAGGTCATTAAGTGCTTTCTAGAGACATTCTGAGGAGGTTTTCAGGTTAAATATCAAACGAATCAAAAGCAAATGTAGATTAAGCATTGTTTTCTCAATAACAAAATATAAATTCAAAGATTTAGTGGTTGTTAGTTCTTTAAAATTCTGTGACATTTTAAGGCTTAATTTCAATGAAAGAAATTGTATACCCCTGTATTAAAAGCTATTGTTAGCTAAGCAACACTTATTAATCAATTACAAATATCAAGTGAATTCTACTTTGCATTCAATAAAACTTTGATAGCATATTTGCCAAACATTCTGAAATATGCGTGTATAAAATGTAGACGTGCTAGTGTGTGTATATATAATAGATTTTTACTTTAAGGTTACTTATAAATGCATAAACATCAGTCTTCGTTCATTGTACTAATCACAGGTTCCTGTTTTACATAACTATATCCAAATAGAATATTTCGCGTTATAACGTGAAAAAAATACGCATTCTTAGCGAAAGTTACACGTTAAAACGCGAAAGTTTCACGTTTATTCGCTGTATAACGCGAAAATCGCGAATAAACGTGTAACATTTGCGTTATAACGTGAAGATTTTTTTCAGCTACGAAAATAAGCTTATTGGGCTTTCGTAATTTATTATATGACTGAGTAATTCCGAGCTTTCTGATTGGCTGAGATCCAACTACTCAGGGTTGTCTCTATAGGAATAGACATGTATGACTAATGCGCACTCAAACTAAGACGATCTTTACACCCCCACTCCCGTGGATACCGTAAGCTAGCGAATTTTTAGCTGCAAAACTGTACCTTTATGAGAAAATATTAGGACATATCAGATCTCTCTCATCTGTTCCAATATTTTCTCAGAGCTATAGTTTTGCAGCTATATAGTGAATTTTCAGTATTTCTGGGTGCTAGACTTGTAAACATCTCCCCCCCCTCCCCCCTTAAGTGTAGAATAAAATGTAATTGAAATACAATAACTTTCATGAACGTTATCCGTAGGGAATTTGTTATTGATGCACTGAAAATGAAAAATGCTGGAATACTGGGATAGTCCACCGGGGAGGATTGAAACAGAACACATGCAATCTGATTAAAATTGGCTCCTCGATCCGCTCATTATTTATTTTTTATGCTGTCGCTATACGACGATGTATTATTAACAATAATAATTTTCATTCATATGTCGATTCAATATATCCCAGTGAACTCGAAATAAAAGACACCACCTAGTCGTCCACTTCTGTTTCATACTTAGATATTTCATTGATAGTAGATATTAACGGCAAACTAAAAACTCAACTTTATGACAAACGGGATGGTTTCAGCTTCTCCATCATCAACTTCTCATATTTATGTAGCGCTATTCCATTTAGCTGCAGAACTGTAGCTCTTTGAAAAAATATTATGACGGAACAGAGAGCTACAGATCCACCCCTTATAAAAACCTATTGAATTTATGAGACAGGTCAACACAAGAATACAACGATATCAGGCCTCAACCTAATCCGAAATATCTGACGTTTACCTGGCTTATCTATGATTTTGATATTTACCGTGCCAGGAAAACGTCAGAACCGGCGCCATTACGATTACGTAAACTGGAAATATCAAAATCATAGAAAAGCCAGGAAAACGTCAGATATTTCGGACTAGCTCAACCATGCGCAGCTTTTTGTTCGCCGTGAATCGAAGGTTTTTATAAGGGGTGGATCTGTAGCTCTCTGTTCCGTCATAATATTTTTTCAGAGAGTTACAGTTCTGCAGCTATATTCCATTATCACCTGCACATGGTGTTTACCTCTCTCAACTGATTCGATACGCAAGAGCTTGTTCTGCGTATGGTCAGTTTTTGGGTCGAGGCACGCTACTGACAACTTGCATGTTGATGGTATAGGGGTTCCAACAGTCTCGTTTAAAATCAGCATTTCTCAAATTCTATGGTCGTTATAACGATCTAGTTTTATGGTCGTTATAACGATCTAGTTTGCCAATACATACTATCATTGGGTCATATGGTGTCTGATGTGCTTCATGCCGATTGTTAGGCCGTTATTGGCACACTGATTTTGACTACGGATAACTCTGTTTACCTAATCAAGATATAGGGCTCACGGTGGGTGTGACCGGTCGACAGGGGATGCTTACTCCTCCTAGGCACCTGTTCCCACCTCTGGTATATCTGGGGGTCTGTGTTTGCCCAACTCTCTATTTTGTATTGCTTATAGGAGTTATGAGATTGATTACTGTTCGTTGTCTTCACCTTTTATGGTAGCCGGGGTTTTCAGATCTTCTACAGTTAGCCTCGGAGAACCTTACCCTTATGATGAAAGCCCTTTTACTCCAAAATTGGGAATTGGTTTTAAAGCTGTATGGTCCGAATTACAATATTTTTTTCCATCTCGTAAAAACGCTATTAAACCATCGCACGTATGTAGATCTAGTTATGAGGCTGTATGACATACATGTATCATACATTACTTCACCTGTTTTAACCCAAATTATTTGATTTTAAATCGATGTTTACAAATACCGCGTCACTCTGCCGTTTCAGTGACAGTCACGTGACCAGTTCAAACTTTCAGATCATTGGTGGTCTTCTCTGTGTAAAGCTGTGTATTTTGTTACAACAGTACCGTGCCATAAGTTTAATAGAAATAAAAATATCAAATACCTCTTAGTAATTCTTTGGTTTACGCTCTTTCAGCCTTAAAACTAGACAGTTGAGTATGAGTTAATACATCATGTTGGGATTCCCCTGACGCGCGTGGGTCTATTTATAGACGTCTATTATGGGATGATTTATATATGTACCACAATATATATTTACTTTCTAAATAATATTCTCACTGTTTTCTTTTACATGCAGATGTTTCCAAGCATGTAATTAAGGGAAAGTTGATAACTTTATAAAGTAATTAATCTGCTTTAAAGTAATAATGTACAAAAATAATACATGAACATAGGGTCATACCACAGGCACTTGTTTCTGTAAATGACTTATGACCTCTGTATACTAATAACAACACAAGGTAACTAGCTTCAAATGACACCCCTGAGAATGTCGGCCTTTTAAGCTTCCAGGGAATATGCTATGTAAATGTATTTACTACCGTTGTATTGTACAATCATTCAACTTAAAAACCATGTATGACATGACTGCATTCATTGCCTCTTATCGCCGAAAACTGCAACAAAACATGGATTTTCCGTTTTATACCACGAAGTGCTATGTACTGATACCGCACAGAATGAAAATTGTATATTCGTTGTGTTGAAAAATAAAGTCTCATTGTTTTATTATCACAATAAATTGATACGATGTTTATTACCAAAAAATCTTGAACATATTGCTTTGTTAACAAAATAAAAATTTTGAATTGAAGACGCTGTACGCTATTTTTAGTTACTCAAAAAAAACCCAAAGCTGTTCGTACGTTTCGGGATTTTACATGTCATCAGAAGATAGAAGCTAAGACCTCCCGAGTGGAGATTTAAAAATATTTTCGTGTCGGAATCATTTCTGATGAAGATAATAATGAAATTATGACTTACTGTAAATACAACTTCGTTAACTAGTATGAGAAATATTTCTGCCAATTGCATGTTTCATGCAGATCTATGGAAAGTCAGAGAAAATATACAGATAAAAGATTATTTGGAAGTATGCAAAATAGAGCAAGGAAAGTTTTTTTTAGTGATGTGTTATTGACTTTGTGATATGTATTGATGTGGCAAGTACCTGTTGTTACATTGAAGTTTTATGAAACCCACCATAAGTACCAAGAACGCTACAGGCACATATCAATGTTTTTCGGAGGCGACTGGCCAACCCTTAACATTAACTGTTATTTTCATGCATGCAAATGAAGATATATTGCGAGAATGGCCCCTCCACTATTTTTGATAGTACTATGTAGTAGTGGATGAGAAGATATTAATGCATGTAAGCTTGAAAGTTATGAATTGAAGCCTTGGAGCAAAGAATGACCCCTCCCAGCCTGAGGGGAAAAATTGAGACAGCATTGACGAACACTATAACGCCCCCCCCCCCACCCCCATGCACACACTGATTAAGGTTCTGAAGGTCTTTTTCATGACTATTATATTTTTATCATTGTCTGTCACGAAATTTAAACAAGCCATGTGCATCTTCTCCGACGAACCCCCTCCCCGCATCCCTAATATTACGGATCTGTTCCGATATGGAAAAATTCACAGGCATCTGAAGTATGGACACCCCCCACCCCTTTCTGATTTTTTGGGGCGGCGATTATTTCTCCGAAATGTGTGGATTCCCCGTCTATTCTATCCTAATTTCGATTTATGTAATCGTAAACTTGCTTTTTTGTAAGCCTTAAATACCTTATACTGTTTATAATAAGTATATTCTATATTATACCAGTCCAGTAGAAGGCCAATCTCTAAAGCTTGTGAAAAGCGTGAAACAACTACATCAATCGAAATTGGGTTGAGAGAGACAAGGAATCCACACATTTTGGAGGCATTGTCACCGCAAAAAAAAAATCAGAAGGGGGGATTATAGTTATCAGGTGTCTGTGGAAAAAAATATGGGGGGATGGAGTCCCCTTTATTTTTTGTAGCATTCCCCCCCTAATGTTAGTAACTAAATTATATAAAATAAGATCAATTGTGGTTAATGGTCACCATTAAAATCACCCTTTTGCCTGTTATTTTTAATTCATCTCTGACGCTCTATCTTTCTATAAATAACTCTAAAGAATTCCAAACGTAATTTTAGAAGAGCGTGCAGCCAGTCAAAATCGCCCACGTATTCTGTGCGGTATCAGTACATAGCACTTCGTGGTATAAAACGGAAAATCCATTTTTTGTTGCAGTTTTCGGCGATAAGAGGCAATGAATGCAGTCATGTCATACATGTTTTTTAAGTTGAATGATTATACAATACAACGGTAGTAAATACATTAGCATCGCATATTCCCTGGAGGCTCAAAAGTTCGACACTCTCAGGGGTGCCATTCTGTGTCATTTGAAGCTAGGTACCTTGTGTTGTTATTAGTATACAGAGGTCATAAGTCATTTACAGAAACAAATGCCTGTGGGTCATATAGCTTTAAGTCAAAACAGCTGGTCAGCTGACTGTAACGCATCCCTACACCACATCGGGTACTGTAATCGGCGGCGTGGTTAGAGATTATATGAATTCCGAACCCGAACTGAAATTGTAACTGCGTCTTTTTGCACTGCATTGTTGATATTTCAATGGTTTTATGTTAATGATGTAATAAGGAACTTTTTAAAATCATGATGTAACTATACAGGTAAGAATCGACGATGTGATGTCAATTTTTTAATCAAGTTACAAACGAAAGTACAACTAGACTACATCCCGAAGTCTGTACAATATGTATGTATTTGGTACTAGCTTTTATTTGGGTACAGTGCATATAGTAATCTATATTGAGGAGTGGGGGCGTTTCCATGAATTTAACCAATATTGATGTTAGGAATACATTCATTTAGTAGAAGATTTGTACAAATGAACAATGAGCTAGATTGGAGGAAACTCGATACGTCGAATTACCGAAATGCGCGTGATTTACCGAAATGCCCCCAAAATTACCGAAATATCACCTAAAACTACCGAAATCTCATTTTAAATCAATTCTTTAATGTTATATATTGAAAGATTAGGGATTGATTGTGTAAAATTTCGCCTCTGAAGAAAAAACAAATAACATAAAAAGAGTCTTGTTGCACAGGCACTCGACGTTTTAAACATCTATAATAATTTTTAAAAAAAATGTCTTCCTGTAAACATGAATATTATGTATACAGGAAGAATTCTTTTTTATATAATATTATATTATATTATTATACATATTTAAAACGTCGAGTGCCAGTGTCTGTTGTCAATCTATGGAAGGTAATCCGAGATTCCTCTGACTCTTACCCCCGCTTTTATATTTGACATGTGCGGGGGAGAGTCAGAGCGGACTCCATATTGAAAAGTGGGAATTCAGCGACACCAGCTGGTGTCGCTGCTTTACCTACCTCTTACAACTTTATTTCGCGGATCTATCTTCCAAGACGTGAGAATTCAGTTAACGGAAGATAAATCTATAAATAGATCATGATTAATACGATGCTATCGCCGTTTAAACGGCCCTAACACCGACAAATGGAGCATCACTTGAATTAGGTCGCCGCCTCGCCATTTGATTTCTTTGCGCATGACGTCAGCACATGTAAACACAAAATTCCATCGTTTAAACCTCTGGTGTGTCTAGGGGTCCGTGTTTGCCCAACTATCTATTGTGTATTGCTTATAGGAGTTATGAGATTGATCGCTGTTCGTTATCTTAACCTTTCTTAAAATTAAATAAATGAAAGTTAACATCAAGATGCTGATTGTTCCAAATCTAGATATGACCACTATTTAAATTAAGATGTTTATTATACAGTTTAACCATTTTGAGTGATACACTTTTCCTCTACCTAAACTTGTATAATGTGCCATACAAAGTATAGGGGATCTTTTCATGTTTACCATTTATAATGCGTTCCCAAAAACCAATCATTCTTGCACTAATAGGAATAGACATAGGTATTCTACCAAGTTCTCCATACATTATACATGTCTGTGTACATTTTTAACTTTTAAGTTATAATATACTTACAAAATTCAAGATGTAATCTTTTGATGATATTATTATCTTCATAAACCACACCTCTGCTCCATGGAATACATCAGATTCCAAGTCTGACAGTACAAGAACATTGTATTCAAAGAAGATTGTAGCTAGTTCTTCTGCAAGTTCAGCTAATTTTACAGTGTCGTCAGCATATAGCAATGGATAGAACTTAAAATATACTTCAATTTCTAAATCATCAAACACCAAATGTGCAATATTACAAATATCAGTGAGGCCACTATTAAGCAATCTATATGTAAACAAAAAGATGGCACACGAGCCTTGTTTACATAACAAAGAATTGTGAGAGCTATATATCTCTCTTGTATGGTGATATTCAAATTTTGGTTGACCATTAGAAATGCTTTAGTTAAGCATTGTAAACAATGAAAATGGAAAAATAAAATTTGAAAATTTTCAGCTCAAATCGTGTCCATGCCCCTTTAATATATTGTAATACCTCTATTGTTGTCTACATAAGCCTTTTTTAAATTGGACATATGTAACCTCCAGACTTTGTACTAGGTATTAATATACCACAATCAAATACAACATTAAAAATCTTTACAAAAATGGGCATAAGCTTATTAACAGAGTGCTTCAAAAACTCGTTTAATATGTGATCACCGCCACATGCTTTATTATTTTTTAGAGACTTACAGCATCAAAACCTTTTCACTATAACTCGATTAAGTTCAATGTTATGTACGTTCTCTGATATTATCAGGCAGAGCAATATCAACATCATCCTGAACAATATTGAGATTCTTGAAATGATTATGAAATACATTAAGTGCAACCTAACTAACAGTATCCAAGCTACATGTAATTTGTTTATTGCAACCTCTATTAAGCATATTCCAATATGCCATAGGAAGCAAAAATATGTAGACTTCTTGATTTATCAATAAATGATTTCTGAACCTCTTTGAACTGCTTTTGCAAAGATTTCTTGTACTCTTCACTTTTACTAATTATATCTAAACCACAGGCAATTGTATCGCTTGGGGTCGAATTTACTATATAAAGAGTAAAGGTATAGAACTCTTTATATAGTAAATTCGACCCCAAGCGATGCAATTGCCTGTGATCTAAACAAGCAACATGCAGTTACCGTGTACAAACACGATATTAAATGGACTGGTTCACGATTTTTGATAAAAATATTTTTCATTTTTGATGTTAAACATTAGAAATATAGCTCATTTAATGTTGACAGCCAAAATTTTGACCTTCTGAATACAAGAATAAAAGCAATATTTTAGCCTTGAATATGTGTTATGTAAACAAAGACTCGAGTCTTTTTATGTAAACAAACAAACAAGTGAAATATTGATTTTTCAATATAATGCATCTTAATTTTGCATAGTAACAAATTTTAACTTTTAGATGACACATTTCACCCCAAAAATGCTTGAAATGTGAAAGATATAATAATACATGTACTTAGATCGATATCCATTTCTTTTGAAATTTTGTAAACAATAGCATACCGCAATCTTTGTTTACAAAACAAATAATAATCTCACTATAATGAGCTTCTGTGAGGATGTATAACCTTAATTTTCATATGAAATCTTTCAAACACATTAGACAGTAGATTTTGATCATTAAAAGTGAAAAACAAAATTTTGGGTAAAATCGTGAGTCAGTCCCTTTAATAATTTTTAGACTTGTAATACTTCTTCAGAATTATATGTTTCATATATAACAATTTCTAATAAAATATACCTTTCCACTAGGTTTTTAGCTTACCTGAGTTGAAAGCTCAAGTGAACTTTTCTGATCGCCATTTGTCCGTTGTCTGTCTTTCCATCTGTAAACTTTTCTTCTCCGGGACGATTGAGCCAACTTAATTCACTTATATATATTTCATAATATAAATAGAGAAAAATCTATAATAAAAATTTTCTTCTCAAGAACCATTGAATCAAAGAAATTTACGTTTGCATGAAAGCTTCCTGACATAGTGTAGATTCAAGTTTGTTCAAATCATGCCACCCGGGGGGGGGGGGGGGAGGGTTAGATGGGGATACAATAGGGGTTCAAAGTTTTACATGCAAATATATAGGGAAAATCTTTTAAAATCTTCTTTTCAAGAACCACTGGGCCAGGAAAGTAGAAATTTATATGAAAGCATCCTGACATAGTGCAGATTCAAGTTTGTAAAAAATCATGGCACCCAGGGGTAGGTTGGGGCCACAATAGGGGATCAAAGATTCACATACTAATATATTGAAAAAAAAAAATCTTTAAAAATCTTCTTCTCAAGAACCATTGGCCAAAGAAGTTAACATGTACATGCATGAAAGCATCCTGACATAATGCAGATTCAAGTTTGTAAAAAATCATGGCACCCGGGGATAGTTTGGGGGTTACAATAGGGACCAAAGTTTTACATAAGAATATATATGGAAAATCTTTAGATATGAGCCAAGGTGACTCAGGTGAGTGATGTGGCCCATGGGCCTCTTGCTATCAGTAGTTGGGTTTTTACTCCTACATATATTGCTCAGCTGATGAGTCACATATACATACAGATGCAAATACTTTCCTTTTAGAGATAGCTTAGTTAAGCTGACTTTGAAAACAATGGAGTTTACCTGTTTGCTTTTGTATCTATGAGATAGGATTGATATATATCAAATCAAATAATATTTATTTAAATTCGGACATAGTAAACAATACAACATTATCTCTATAGAGCTATTTACTGACTAGACATAAACATTATAAACATTATAATGATGTGAAATTTAGATATCAAAATGTTATCGGAGAAGTCGGTGATTTTTCAACATTTTTCAGAAGGGTTTTGCGGCTTTTGAATTGGGGAAAATATTGTTGACAATTTCTTAAAATTGGGAAAAACCAGCTAATAATAAAAAATAAGCTAAATACACCCAACAAGTAACACTGAGGATATATGATTCAAATCACAAAAACAATACAAGACTGAGTTCAAGTACACAAATATAATGCTGATTGCAGACGCCGCTGAAATGGAAATGCGTATGTAGCACAAGGTGTTGTTTTGTTAGTTTTAATATAATACAACAGGTAGCAAGAGATGGTGCTCTTCATAGGACAGAATATTCACTTCTATGCTATGCATTTCCAACGCGTACAACTGTGCTGTACTGGCAACATTGCGGTAATGCTGCTAGTACAGTATCTAATTATAGGTATACATTGTTGCAATATATAATGATCTGAAAAATGTATACAGAATAGGTTTTGTATATATACATGTACAAATGTATATATACAATGAAAAAAAAAAGAGTTCTTATTAATTACCATATTACTATTTTATTTTTGAGCAATTGCAAAAAAGTTACCATAAAAAAATACCATAAGCTTTAAAAAAAATATATCTAGCACCAAAATTGATTCTCAACATTTTGAATGTTGAATGCGAAATTATATGTAAACAAGCAAACATTATATATAACAATTATGCAACATATTAGAGCTGAAATGATGTGCCCCCTTCACGATATGATACGTATTGCAATATTGATGCCAAGATTCAATATTTTAGATACGATACATTTTATAGAAGAAAGCAATAATAACTTTGAAGAAGCATTTAATTTATGACGACTCACAGTCACAATTTTAAAAGTAAACTGTTTCCAAATACAATTTTCACTTTTTAATCATTTAAACCAAACTGTAAAAATTCTGAGCTAGTGAACATTATTTGAAAATACTTTTAATTCATAGAACTATTTCTGTAATATGATAACTGTGAAAAGATTGTTCAATTCTCTCTGCAATACATATAGATTTTCAGGAGTTTATATAAGAAATTATGACAGCTACAAAAATCAATGCTGTTCAGTTAATTTCATCAAAATAAAGGAGAAATTAGTGTTAAAGGGAACTTTTGAAAATAGATGGTTTTATATAATAAGTATGTTTTTAGCATAGGGTAACAGGGATTTTTTTAACCCTTGAATCCAGGGGCCAGGGCCTTCAAGTTTGGAAAAAATAATGATATTTGATTGAAATTGGGAAATTTGTTTCATACAAATAAATAAAAAAAAACAAAAAAAAAAAAACCAAGCAAAAAGTTAACCATTTGATATTTCATTATCAATGTGGCTTAAACAAGCTTTAATTCCAGTCTTTGGCAGAGAAAAAACTGTCAAAAATGTTTTGCAACAGCTAGAGTGGCACCAAGGTTGGATGGCCCCTCAAGGCATATTCTTATCAAAGCATCCATCATTTGGGAATTTTAAGGCA
Organism: Ostrea edulis; assembly: GCF_947568905.1. Taxonomy (NCBI): domain Eukaryota; kingdom Metazoa; phylum Mollusca; class Bivalvia; order Ostreida; family Ostreidae; genus Ostrea; species Ostrea edulis. Next base: position 21,171,151 of record NC_079170.1, on the reverse strand, counting down.
TCATTTTGGGAAAAACACCTGCTCTTTAGCATTGGGAATGGGGCCGAATTTCAGCCCTCTACAGACCCTAAAAAAATCCCTGGGCAAGGAAACTGTGTTAAATGGAACTACATGTTGCTATATTATATATGTGCATGTTGTCCTTCTGCTAATTAGATATTGTGCAGTACATGTGCAATTTCCCTTTTGATGAGATCGAGGAAGAGTGCTTGTAATATATGACAGATTAAATTCTTGAATTGTAGAACATGTTGCAATATGTTGATTTTTTTCCTGTAGATGTCAACGACAACAGCACATATCTGGCAGAGCTCGGAGTCCTATCGCTGGAATACAGGAGACATTCTCGGTCGTGGAGCAACTGCAGTCGTGTACAAGGCCAGACACTTGGTAAGGTCCTAATTATGATCCTGGTGTGCTGATTTATATAGAGTACACAGGTTGAGGCAATAGTATACCATCATAGTCCACCATGCAATGTCCAATGCCTGCCCCAGATAATGATTAGGGCAGTTGATTTGTAGTGGTGATGCAAAATTATATATACAAAACAGCAAAGTTACAAATGATAACTTTTAATGACGTATAAGAGATGAGATATTTGTCAAGCTTTGTATCAATAACTGGATCTGTCTATTGGTAGTAGAATACCGTAAAAGTTTGCACTTGATGGTTTACTATGGTCAAGTATCAAATATTCAAAATCTTTTAAAAATTGTTAAAACAGTTTTCCATGTAGCCTGTGAAGTCTGTTTTATATGAAATAACCCAGTCTGAGAATTAAGGTTCACCCCTAAAATTCCTAGATGCACATCCAAATGCAGCCCAGAAATTGATAAGTTGATTGCAATCTGTGCTTTATAAAATATTTCATACGCAGTGTGTATCATCTATGAAAACATCCTCTGAAAATTACTTCAAATAACTGTATCGCCTGACTGGGAGGTGATGACGTCAGTATTGACATTTTTTCTCCCCGTTCTGGTCAGATGTACGTATGTGTATCTTGATTACCTGTTAATTTCTCAGTCTTAATTGCTATCACTACTTGGAGGAAACTTTACTATGAGTTTCTCTTTTGCTTTTGACTAATCATACAGTTCAATGCTGGGAAGTGATGTAGAATTGATCAGCTAGATGAGAGAAGGATGTTGTCATTTTGTCAGAAATTTTTTCGTCTTACATAACTTGATGATCTGCATTTTTGTTTTTATAAAAAGAGAAGGCTTAATACAACCCCTAAAGTCTTTTCTGTGAATGAAATTTTTCTGTTGAAGATAACATTTTTATTATTTCCTCATTTTCTCTTTGCTTCCTTGTAGATATTTTAAAGGGACTGGTTCACGATTTTTGATAAAAATATTTTTCATTTTTGATGTTAAACATTAGAAATATAGCTCATTTAATGTTGACAGCCAAAATTTTGACCTTCTGAATGCAAGAATAAATGTAATATTTTAGCCTTAAATATGTGTTATGTAAACAAAGACTCGAGTCTTTTTATGTAAACAAACAAACAAGTGAACTATTGATTTTGTAATATAATGCATCTTAATTTTGCATAGTCACAAATTTTAACTTTTAGATGACACATTTCACCCCAAAAATGCTTGAAATGTGAGAGATATGATAATACTTAGATCGATATCCATTTCTTTTGAAAAATTCCTAAGCAATAGAATGCCGCAATCTTTGTTTAAAAAAAAACAAATAATAAACTCTCTAAAATGAGCTTCTTTGATGATGTATCACCTTAATTTTCATGTGAAATCTTTCAAACACATTAGACAGTAGATTTTGATCATTAAAAGTGAAAAACAAAATTTTGGGTAAAATCGTGAATCAGTCCCTTTAAGCTAAATGGAAGTTTTTCAGGTGCAGCATTAGTATTTGATTTAAACCATATTTTATTTTGTATAAACATAAAAGCATCAGTATCATCTGACTCCTGAGTTTAAAGCGAGGCTCATTTGATTTCGTGACACTCTCACTAGGACTGTACTTTCATCTTGTAGATCGAGTCTAAGTCAGGATAAGAGTCCTCTCTATCTACCCACAGGGGCTAGCGCTATAAAGCCTGTTTGGGCCCGAACTCTGATACCATATTAAATATTATGGTATCACAGAGTTCGGGCCCAAAACGGGCTTAGCTCCTGTGTGTCTATCAAACAATCACTTGCATGATGGCATTACAATGAAATTTCGATGAGAGAATATGATGGTTTTTTTTACCAACTGTAAAATTTCCTTTCTTTGTAGATTTGATAAATGTGTTAACTGCATACTGTTAAATGCACCAGGAAACATTTCCTTCAACTTTATTTTACATTGTCATGTTAAATTTTTTGAATATATGAGTTCTATTTATTTGGGTTGAAATGATTCACTGAAATATTATCAATACTGTTCTATATAAACACTCAATTCAATGTTCAGTTAATTTCCTTGATCTTCAGTTAAATATGTTTTTTTTAAATTGGGTACAATTAAATACATATTTAACTTGACCTGCATATACTTATCATTTTTACATGCATGTTGAGGGACAAAGTGGCAACTGAAATGTACAGTTAGTTTGTATTCCACAAAATAGAAACTTTTGAATTTCCAAACATCGAATGTAGGAACTTATACAGACAAAATACACTCATTGAGCAGTGGATCTCACAATTAGCTCCTTCTGAATGTTAAACTCTGACACTGGTAGTAGTGGATCTCGCATGAGCTCCTAGCTTTTAGCTTTTATACTGTCACTGAACATTATTCAGAACAGGATTTTTTTTTCTAGATTTCATAGCCCATGAGTTTTAAATGAGAAACAGGTAACAATCAACAATGGCCTAACTAATTGTCCTTGGTAAAAAATTGAAGCAGAACAATATAATTGTAGAGTAAAAGGTTTTAAGAAAGTTATTAGCTTCAGACTTTAATTTTTAGAGTCCATGTAATTATAACTATTGTGTGTGTGTATTATATACATTGTATATATGGAATAGTCAGGTGAAAAATTTCATATTGAAAAGTGTATAAACAATCTCTACATCTTGAACTGGTTATCAAATAACTCTTTAAAACTATTGCAACAGAAGTAAGACCTAAGTATAGATTGTCATATTAGTCCCTGAAATTGACCTAGTCCTTGAAATTGATATTGAAGTTCAAAGCTTAAAAAAAAATGTGATATTAGTCTTGTGAAATCATGACAACGAAATATATGTTTAAAAATATGGATGACTGTCATGTGTACCCATGCCTCACTCTATCAGGTGATTGTTGTTATAGTCTAATATTGCCAATAACTGCATGGTACTTGATGACATTGGAGAGGTACGTGATAATATAAGAGATTTCAAACGTTTAAATTACTCAGTTTGTGATGAATATACACATGACAATTTAATGACACTGACTATGACAAAAGTTTATTCTCTACCTGCATGACAACATATAGAGTCAATAAAATACACATGTGTGAAGTGCATGATAAGAAAATGGTAAATTGTACATGACTTATAATTCAACCTTGAGAGTGCTGGACTCTTTTCTCAATAATACCAATAAATTTTGACAATCTAATCAGTGCATGCATGATCATTGAAGAATGCATATTGATATTTATAATAATAATGCAGTAAATGATATAAATAGTTATTAATTTTACAGTTATAAATATTAAAACACCGTAAATCATACACTTTCATTTTATGAGACCTTATTTTCGAATGAATACAATGATGTATGATGTATTCATCCACAAGATTATAACTTTTGTGAATTATTTCATTGTACCTTACAGTGCCTTCTATGTGTGAAAGTTGTCACAAATAGCTCTATTATAATAGAATGAAACACAACACACATTTGTTAGGAATCAGAAAAGTCATTTATTGAGAGAGTATTTATATAAAACCAAAGCAAATCAACTTACAACAAGACTATATGCACTTATAACTAAGATAACATAGATATACATATATATATATATACAAAGAGATGTGTTAAACAAGTTACCAAATCCAACAAATAAAACACAGTACAATATAAACATGAAGACAATGCTTTGACAGAACATTATATAAAGAAAATCATTATTGCCAAGTTCTTAAAAAAAAAAGAAGCCAAAGATGGGGCAAATTTAGGGGGGGGGGATTTTTCTGTAAACTTTGTAACAAGAGGAGGCAACCAAGAAGACAAAATCGGCTTTTTCTTGCCCAACTTGTATGATATGGACTTGCTTCCTTAAATAAAACTATACACTCTGTATATTGATATTAAACCCAGCTCATTAGCAAGGCTGTGTGCAAGTTCAGTTTTATGGTAAGATTTTGCAACAGGATAATTACAAATGTTTTGTTCTATTGAATTATTTTTGTTTTTTACATTTTGATTGGCCTCTGGAGTAGGTTCTATGCTGTTAAATGAGAATAACCAAGATGCAAATCTACCATTTGTGACATTATAGAAGAGGAAAGTTAATTAAAACAATATCTAGAAACATAATTATAATATTTTTAATGAAAAAAATCATTGAAATGGTGGGCAAAACTCAAAAAAATAGAATTGAAAATAACTAAATATTGTAGAACTGTCTCAAGACAATGGTTTATTATAGAATAGTAAACATCATCAATTAGCATTAATGATCTTAAATATAGGACAGGAATTTAAGAGCTATTCTCTAATAGTACTAAATGATGGTAGTTTGCACCAACTGGTGGAAAAATGGGAGTGAGTTAATCAGGAAATATAATTGTGTTAGTGCAAGAAACCTCAGTGTACTCACTGCGATTATATAGTGTGTCACTGTGCATTACTTAACAGACAATATTACAATGTTATTTTTATCTTTAATCATGACTGTTAATTTTATCATTAAAATTTAATTCGTTAATTCCACTTTATTTTAGACAACAGGGGAGGAATGTGCTGTGAAGTTGTTCCACGACCGCGTCTCCCAGCACTATGCGGCTGTTCCTCATCGCGAACTACAGTTACTCCAACGGCTAAAACATCGGAATGTAATCTCTATATACGACATTCAAAGAGAGGTAATCTTTACAGACATTCAAAGAGAATATCTTGATATCTGATATCCAAAGAGATATAATCTGATATCCAAAGAGATATAATCTGATATCTGACACCCAAAGAGAGATAATCTTAATATCTGACACCCAAAGAGAGATAATCTTGATATCTGATATCCAAAGAGAGATAATCTTGATATCTGATACCCAAAGAGATATGTTTTTTAATTTTTAATCATGACTATTAATTTATGATTAAAATTGAATTTGTTAATTCCACTTTATTTTAGACAACACAGGGGATTTATAATAATATCTGATATCCATAGAGAGATAATCTGATATCTGACATCCAAAGAGAGATAATCTTGATATCTAATATCCAAAGAGAGATAATCTTGATATCTGACATCCAAAGGGAGATAATCTTGATATCTGACATCCAAGAGAGATACTCTGATATCTGACACCCAAAGAGAGATAAGCTGATATCTGACACCCAAAAAAGAGAGATAATCTGATATCCAAAGAGACATAATCTGATATCTGACACCCAAAGAGATATAATCTTGATATCTGATACCTAAAGAGAGATAATCTTGATATATGATATTGAAAAAGAGATAATCTGACATCCTAAGAGAGATAATCTTGATGTCTGATATCCAAAGAGAGATAATCTTGATATCTGACATCCAAAGAGAGAATATCTTGATATCTGATATCCATGGAGAGGTAATCTTGATATCTGACATCCATAGAGATATAATCTTGATATCTGACACCCAAGTCAAATATTATATAGTGTTTGGCACATCTCATACTGTTTTAAACACACTATTTTCTATTAAACAGTCTAATGTAAATAAAAACATGGCACGAGCCTTTTAAAATATGTTTACATAACAAAGAATTGCAAGTGCTGTACCTCACTTATAACTCAACAACTGATATTCAAATTTTGGTTAAGCATTTCAAAAAACAAAAATGGAAAAACAAAATTTGAAAATTTTCATCTCAAATCGTGTCCATGCCCCTTTAAAAAGGCATTTCCGTAAAGAGAGAAGCATTTTAGCTACATTTATCATCAAAGTTACACCCTATGAAAAGTGTTTCCGTAAAGAGAGAAGCATTTTAGCTACATTTATCATCAAAGTTACACCCTATGAAAAGTGTTTCTGTAAAGAGAGAAGCATTTAAGCTACATTTACCATCAAAGTTACACCCTATGAAAGGTGTTTCTGTAAAGAGAGAAGCATTTAAGCTACATTTACTATCAAAGTTACACCCTATGAAAGGTGTTTCTGTAAAGAGAGTAACATTTAAGCTACATTTACCATCAAAGTTACACCTTATGAAAGGTGCTTCTGTAAAGAGAGAAGCATTTAAGCTACATTTACCATCAAAGTTACACCCTATGAAAGGTGTTTCTGTAAAGAGAGAAGCATTTGAGCTACATTTACCATCAAAGTTACACCCCATGAAAGGTGTTTCTGTAAAGAGAGTAACATTTAAGCTACATTTACCATCAAAGTTACACCTTATGAAAGGTGCTTCTGTAAAGAGAGAAGCATTTAAGCTACATTTACCATCAAAGTTACACCTTATGAAAGGTGTTTCTGTAAAGAGAGAAGCATTTGAGCTACATTTACCATCAAAGTTACACCCTATGAAAGGTGTTTCTGTAAAGAGAGAAGCATTTAAGCTACATTTATCATCAAAGTTACACCATTTAAAGGTGTTTCTGTAAAGAGAGAAGCATTTAAGCTACATATACCTTCAAAGCTACACCTTTTAAAGGTGTTTCTGTGGAGAGGTAGTTTGGTTAGTTTTTTAATGTTTTCTACCACACTCAACAATTTTTCAGTTATATAGTGGTGCCCAGTTTTTATTGGTGGAAGAGAGAACCCAGATACAATGTACCTGGGAAGAGACCACCGACCTTCCAAAAGTAAACTGGGAAACTTTCTCACTTCCCGGCGCGAGCGGGGTATGAACCTGCGCCGAGCAGAGGTGAGAGGCCGTGTGATTTTGAACGTGATACTCTAACCACTTGGCCACGGAGGCCCCTTTCTGTAGAGAGAGTAGCAGTCTAGTTACATTTACCATCAAAGTTACACCTTATAAAGGTGTTTCTGTAGAGAGTAGCAGTCTATAGCTACATTTACTTCCAAAGTTACACCTTATGAAAAGTGTTTCATAAAGAGAGTAGCATTTTAGCTATATTTACCATCAACACCTGCTACATTTACCATCAACACCTTATAAAGGTGTTTCACTAGACAGATTAGGATTTTAGCTACACATATCAACAAAGTAAAACCCAAAATGAAGATATGTTCCTTGCTACATGTATCAGCTATACAACATTTTAGGCAGGCAAATATGTTGTCTGAAGAGTGGTTTACTTTTGCCATTTTCTAACACCTCAGATAGGAATACTCGTGCAACATCCCAGATAGGATACCTCGATCATTTTCAGGAAGTCCTGCCTAACTGAAAGATTTCATAGCTTCGAATTAAAGACTTTAATTTTGTAAATTCAGTGGAGGTATTCTAAATTTACAATTTATTTATAGAAAGAAGAGGTTTGTGTATTACAGTTTTAATGGGTTTGGGAGTTATGACAATACATCATTGTTTTAACTTATAAACATCGGAGAAGTTTGTTAAAGGTGTAGATTTTATCGGATCTATGAACTTTATAAGAGTCAGGTAGCAGATGAATTTATTCATGTGAATTTTTTTTTATCAACAAGGAAGCTGGTGAATCTATATATAGGATTCAAGCAAACATAATCCATCCTTAATGAGTTGATCTTCTCATAAATCAAAAAAAAAAAAAAAAAAAAAAGAATGAAGAAGGATGTAATCTATATGGTATCTAAATGGCAGATTTTCATTCATTGGCATACAGCATTAAGGAAGTGAAATTTGAAGTTTCATTATGTCAGAGTTCAAGTTGTGGGAAACCACTTGGGATTTCTGAAATAGGAAGAAGTTATTTTGAAAATTTTGATAGGTACAAATAGAAGTTATTCTGGAAATTTTGTTATGTACAAATGTGATTGTGAGGTGGTAGTTTGTAAGTGATAAAGAGGTGTGGTTAACAGTGATTTTGAGATGGTTTATTGTCAGTGCTTGTGAGGTAGCAAAGTAGGAACAAGAATTAAATTATACTCAGACAAAAAGACATTTTCAAGATGGCTAAGAGGTTGGATTTGATGGGGGGAAAAACTGGATTGTTCCTAAGCTAATATCAAATACACTAACATTTTTTTTTCAGTTTTCAAAATTTGAAATTTCATTGATTATACCATACTGTAAAATAAAGCCTGGGAAATTATAATCTATTGCTATGCATAATAGAAGTATTAATTCTTGATTGCATCATCTCCTATTGTTCTAAATATACTAAGATAAGTACATTTTGAGGAAACATATTACAGTATTTCCATAAATTTTGGTCCCTGTATTACTTTCATCTTAACTACAGGAAGGGGGAAGATGACAAAGAACAAAAATATCCTATGTACTGTATAATAAAAAGGAACATTTATGACAAAACCACACAAGGTTTGCAAGTCAGAACTAATTACTGGAAAAGTGTTTGATGACGAAGAATACTATCTTTGTCTTGCATGCATGCCCTAGTGATATGTCATAAGCATCTCTTGTTGGAAAAAAAATTACTGATAAAGTAGTCATAATTAAGTCAGCAAATATTTGTAGGAGCTTGGGTTAATTTCACACTACCAGTATTACATAATGAACTGAGAGACTCTACAGTCATGTATGCCTGTCAACTGTTTTCCAGATTACTTCCAACAACTATGTTTTGGCGATGGAGTTCTGCGATGGGAGTAGCCTGTATTCCATGCTGGACCAGCCCAAGTACTTCTACGGCCTCCCCGAAGAAGAGTTCCTGATCGTGCTGTATGACATTGGTATGAAACAACCACTCCTTCGTCATTAAGATATGTACTGCAGCTGTTCGATTTCTCTGTACTCTTATCTAGAGTGATTCATGATTCGATTTTCTTGTCCTTTTTGCTAGCTAGGTTGAGGGGAAAAAAAATAAAGATGTCTTTGATCAGATTTCACTTTCGCCTTTGAGAAATTATTTTTAAAAAGCATTTATTCTCAGTATTGTTATATAATGCATATAGTCACTATCAAGTAATTCTTTCTCCTTGACTTTGAAGTGAATAAAAAATGTTTTCTAAAGGATTGTGAGATGCATTTGTGTATTACCTGGGGTTTATTTGGAAATTGCTGCCTATAATTTTTATACCCCCCGAACGAAGTTCTGGGGGGTATATAGGAATCTGTCTGTCTGTCCGTCCGTCCGTCTGTCCGTCTGTGCAGATTCGTGTCCGGGTCATAACTTCTTTGTTCTTTGACTTAAGCATACCATATTTGGCACAAAGGTAGATCACCATAAGACGATGTGTCGAGTACCTTCATGACCTCTATATGACCTTGACCCTTGACCTCAAGGTCAAAATTAAAGTTTTATACCAATGGATTTGTGTCCGGGCCATAACTTCTTTGTTCTTTGACATAGGCATACCATATTTGACACATGAGTGTATCACCATGAGACGATGTGTCATGTACCCTCATGACCTCCATATGACCTTGACCTCAAGGTCAAAATTAAAGATTTTTACAATGAATTCGTGTCCGGGCCATGACTTCTTTGTTCTTTGATATAGGCATATCATATTTGATACATGAGTGTATCACCATGAGACGATGTGTCAAGTACCTTCATGACATCTATATGACCTTGAACTTTGACCTTAAGGTCAAAATTGATTATAAGGTTTTGACATAGTCATACCATAAGACATGAGTGTATCACCATGAGACTATGTGTCATGTACATTCATGGCCTCTTTATGACCTTGACCTTTGATCTCAAGGTCAAAATTATAGGTTTATGCCATGGATTTGTGTTTGGACTATATCTTCCATTTTCTTCTACAAAGGCATACCATATTTTTACACTCAGGAAAGAGGTAATTTATACCCATTAACAACACCCTTTGGGAGATTGGGGTAAGCGGGGGGTATTCTTAGTGAGCATTGCTCACAGTACATCTTTTTCAATCTGTATTGGTACTTCATATACTAATTAAAAATAAAAGATGAAGAAATGTTGGTTTTTCCTCATTAAATGTAATATGTATCATAGGTTCAAAATCAGTTATTGTTTTTTTTATTATCAAATAATGGTAATTATCCTTGTCTAAATCACTCTGGGAAAGTTTTACCTTGCTTTTGAGTTATAGGGACCTGTAGTAACATAAGTCCTTGCCTTCACAAAACCATGATTATATTTACTTCCAAGGTGATACATTTGATATCAAGCATTACCAACCAGAAATCACTAGTGACAGGGAATCTTAACTTGTTAGAATGGGTTCGAATTAATTCTATTGGAGACATTCTAATTTGCAATATCTGAACTTTCCAAAAAAAATCAAAAAAAAAAATCATTGAAATCTTAAGTCTGGTTGATATCATGTCATTATTACTTGAGTGATGTGTCAGGCAGGGGTTTATTGTAGATGTGTCAGCCCTCATTAAATGAAATCTTCTGTTTCAATTTTAGAAAAAAGATGTAATTTCTAACTAAAATTACAGTATATTCTCGCCTATAAGTCGGATTCTTTTGAGTTAAAAATTTTGATCTAAAACTCTATGTCCGACTTACAGGAGTGTCGAAAGAAGATTAGTATTTTTTAGCTCACCTGAGCCGAAGGCTCAAGTGAGCTTTTCTGATCACATATTGTCCATCGTCCGTCTGTCTATCTGTCCGTCTGTCTGTAAACTTTTAACATTTTCATCTTCTTTTCATGAACCACTGGGCCAATTTCAACCAAACATGGCCAAAAGCATCCTTGGGTGAAGGGCTTTCAAGTTTGTTCAAATGAAGGGCCATGTCCCTTTCAAAGGGGAGATAATCACAAAAATGCAAAAATAGGGTGGGGTCATTTAAAAATCTTCTCAAGAACCACTGGGCCAGAAGAGCTAAAATTTACCTGAAAGCTTCCTGACATATTGCAGATTCAAGTTTGTTCAAATCATGGCCCCCGGTGGTAGGATGGGGCCACAAGGGGGGGATCAAAGTTTTACATACAAATATATAGGGAAAAACTTTAAAAATCTTCTTCTCAAGAACCACTAAGCCAGAAAAGCTGAGATTTACATGAAAGCTTCCTGACATAATACAGATTCAAGTTTGTTCAAATCATGGGCCCCTGGGGTTGGATGGGGGCCACAATAGGGTATCAAAGTTTTACATACAAATATATAGGAAAAATCTTTAAAAATCTTCTTCTCAAGAACCACTGAGTCAGAAAAGCTGATTTTTACATGAAAACTTTCTGACATAGTGCAGATTCAAGTTTGTTCAAATCATGGCCCCCGGGGATAGGATGGGGCCCCAAGGGGGATCAAAGTTTTGCACACAAATATATAGGGAAAAACTTTAAAAATCTTCTTCTCAAGAACCACTAAGCCAGAAAAGCTGAGATTTACATGAAAGCTTCCTGACATAATGCAGATTCAAGTGTGTTCAAATCATGGGCTCCTGGGGTTGGATGGGGCCACAATAGGGGATCAAAGTTTTACATACAAATATATAGCAAACATCTTCTTCTCAAGAACCACTGAGCCAGAAAAGCTGATTTTTACATGAAAACTTTCTGACATAGTGCAGATTCAAGTTTGTTCAAATCATGGCCCCCGGGGGTAGGATGGGGCCACAAGGGGGAACAAAGTTTTACATACAAATATATAGTTAAAATCTTTTTCTCAATAACCACTGAGTCAGAAAAGCTGATATTTACAAGAAAACTTTCTGACATAGTGCAGATTCAAGTTTGTTCAAATCATGCCCCCCGGGGGGTAGGATGGGGCCACAAGTGGGGGGGGGTCAAAGTTTTACATGCAAATATAGGAAAAAGCTTTAAAAATCTTCTTCTCAAGAACCATTGGGCCAAAGAAGTTGACATTTACATGAAAGCTTTCTGACATAGTGTAGATTCAAGTTTGCAAAGGGTAGTTTGAGCCATAATAGGGACTAAGGTTTTACATGCAAATATATATGGAAAGTCTTCAGATATGGGCCAAGGTGACTCAGGTGAGCGATGTGGCCCATGGGCCTCTTGTTCTGGATGGCGTAATGTATAGCCTAGTATTACATGTATCTAAACAACAAAAACATGGAAGAAATAAACAAAATAATAATATTTATTTTGTTGAGAATAAAAAGTGAAATATTGATGTCATATCCCAAAATATTATTGAAACACAGATAAATACATAAGAGTATTGAATCAGATATGAAATTGATTTCTTGGGGAAAAAATATCAAATATCGGCACATTTCTCAAAATATTGTTTGAAACACATGCAGGTAAAAACATTAGAGTATTGCTTTGAGATTGTCACCTTATTCTTGAAAAAAGTTGGACCGACTTCTAAATGGGTCAATAGCAATTCCCTCCTAAATAACGTAAAACTATACAACCGACTTATAGGCGAATTGACTTATAGGCGAGTATATACGGTACCTGAATTTAAACACCCTGACAACACACCTTAATGCACCTCAATGACTTGCTAGGAATTTTGTAAACATACAATGTGTAAGGTAATTCCCTTACCTGTACAATTGATATCCTGTAAGAACCTCAGGTGGATATAGGCATGGGCATGCTCTGAAAACAAATCATTGATTGAATTAGTCAAGTATCAGTGTTTAACTAATTGCCTTTAAGTGTGTGGTTCGATCATTTTAAATATTTTAGAACCGGCCAATATATATGATAATCAAGTCAGCATCTCCATGTCAAATTTTATGAATATATATTTTTTTAAATGTGTAAAATTAAGGTAGATTCTCTGTATGTATATGCAGTTCTGTTAAATTTCAGACTTCATTTATTATCCAATTGAAATGATCATGACCCAGCTTGTGAGTTTTCTTCTTCCTCCTTTGCTGTTTTGTATATACCTGCTGTCACTACCAGGGTACATGTATATACATATCACTGAAGAGACATTATTTGTCGAAATGCGCATCTGGTGCATCAAAATTGATACCGTATAAGTTTTACAATTGTGATGCTAAATGGTATTGAATACGCTTGTGGATCTAAACACTCCATGAACAAGAGAAAATGAGCTACAATGATTAAAAAAATAACTTACAACTCCTACACCACTAAACAAAGACCCCACAAACACGTTTATTTCTCTCTTGCCACCAAAATTTGACTCCATGAAAATAAGTTGGTTCTGCAGTACTTGTGTTTTCTTTTGACTTTGATCAAGTGGTGACAATTTCAAAAGGTGCATTATCATTATTTGCAATTATTACAACTTATATATTCCACTGTTTTCACATGCTGAGATTTAAAGAGATGTTATATTTTAAAATTTACATAGGATTATCGATCTACAGAAAAAATTAAAAGGCTAAATAATCGACAAATACCGCAAACATTTTTCAACATGATGAAAACTAAATTTATTACTAGGTGATTTACCATATAGATTGTAATTTATTCCCATGATTTCTCAATGAAGTCCAGAACAGTGGGGAAAATTTGTGTAGAGTTATACGGGCAGGGGTGATGTATTTCAACTTTGAACATTGTAGGAAATTTACAAGCACCCCCCCCCTTCCGTCCCATGGGGATCGAGGTTTGAATAGGTCCTCAGTACCCCTTGCTTGTCGTAAGAATTAAGCGACTAAATGGGGCAGTCCTTCAGATGAGACCGCAAAAACCGAGGTCCCGTGTCACAGCAGGTGTGGCACAATGACATCTCCATATGAGTGAAACATTCTCTCGAAAGGGACGTTAAATGATACACAACCAACACGCTTTTAAAAAAGAATTTATATTTGTACATATTATAATCAAACTTAAGGCCAAAAAATATTTACATATAGCCTATGATGCATCTATCATTTTTTGGATTTTTTTTCAAGTGTCCTTAATGTGCAAATTCATTCCTATCTTCTGGATTCAAGTTTTATCAAATCCGTACTTGTGCAGTCAAGACTATGAAGTGTTTACCTTACTGTCCAGTACATATAAAATCAACAAACATGTAACTTCTTGTTATTTATCACAGCAAACATAGATTATCTACGATCATTGAAATTCAATTTTCAGCATCAGGAATGAAGTACTTAAGGCAACAGGAGATCATACATAGAGACATCAAACCCGGAAACATCATGAAGAAGATTGACGAGAATGGAAGGTAAATATTGGGAGTGGATCTAGGAATTTCATCAGTTAATATAGGAGAAAGAAAGTCACAATCATTGTGCAAGGAACATGTACATGCAGTAAACTAGATTTAATAATGAAAGACTGATTTAATGAGCACAAAGATTCTTTGAATGTAAGAAGGACATATTTTCTGCTTCTTTAACATGTTTAATTTGACAGCAGCATGTTAAAGCTGATTACATCCTTTGGCCTTAGTTGAAGGTCATATTAACAACTAAGAATTGTTACAGAATCTCTTGGTTGAAATTCTTGTCGCTTTGTGTTTCAAGAGAGATGTAGAAATTCTAGCTTATACACGTGATATACATGCATATTTGGACATATTAAATACAAAAAGTAGTCCATATGGAATATTCTAGCTTTCTGTCATATTTTTAGCGTACCTGATCTGAAGATTTTTATTATAAAAGATTGTCATTTGTCAGTCTGTTATCTTTGTTGGTTTTGGCTTTTATCGTCATAAATTTTTCTCATTTTCATCTTCTTCTCAATTAATTACCATTATCAAAGACGTATCAGCCTCACCACCATTGTCTTTTTCAGAATAAAAACACATGTAAATGTATGGGTTTATTGTATGGAATATATTGGCCACAGTGGTCGCCAGAATCTATGTCATTTCTAATAACACGTATGAGAAATCAAGTATAATTGACGCAGTTACAAGCCGCCAGTGTAAACCTTCCACATGTGCTAACATTAAAATCTGCTCAAATCCTCAAATTGTAAACGCCATCGTAGTCATTACATTGTAAAATTACCATCTAACATGATTAATCTTAATGATTTTGAAATTGGAAACAACTTATTCCTTATTTAGTAAAATTAAGATATTTAAAAAAATTTTCTTCCCCAAAATTTGACCGACCTTCTTTGTTAGATGTTGAATAGAAAAGAAGGAAGTTGGAATGCGTAATTGCCGAGTGCACCCGTGATGAGTTATAATTCCGGAACAAAGTTTCCGGATTGAACCATAACAGAGATGGGCTTACTATTATTATATATATACATATAGTAAATCATACGTTGATTCGAATACTATCGTAAATAATGCTTAAATAAAGACACATATTTACAGACAATCTGAAATATGTGTTATTATGTTAAATGTAACTGTAAACTCAGTAAAAATTTCCCATGGTAAAGGGGATATGTACAAATGAGGAAGCATGTCCTTTTCTAAGGAAAAATAATTTAGAATATTAGTGAAAATAGGATAGGTTGTTTGATATAAAACGTCTTCAAGAACTGCTGAATCCGAAAAAATTACAAGAAATCTTTTCTTGTAAAGTAGAGGTTCAATTTCATTCAAACTTTGGTCCAGGTTGGCCCCAGAGCCAGGGTTAGGAGTTTTACATTAGATTAGGCAGGTAAATTCTGTCAATCTTCTCAAACACATGGAAAAAATTAGGGTTTAATTAAGACATTTGCCACTTGGGAGCAGGGTGGGGTCACAATGGGGTCTCAAAATATTGAAATGCCCAGGTGATCAGTGTAGTGACCATGGACCTATCTTTTGGTCAAAAAGTCACGAGTCAATGTCATTGACAGTAAATCAAGAAACCAATGATAAGGACACTTTGTACAGAGAGAGTTTTTCAAAGATGTCATACTATTATAGAGAGAGGATGGGTGAAGAGGATTTCTGGGATAGAATGTCATAGGTTAGAGTGTGTTGAAATGTTATATTGAAGGAGACTGAGCTTTAATTGTGTTATATGTCGCTACGATATTGTGATTAGATAGTATTCCTCAAAGAAAATAATATACAGTAGAAGATGAATGTGTTCCACACTTACGATGTACTTGTTTTATCTATACCGTTCCCTGAAGACCTCACACAGCGTATCATTTGATACTGGTGTCCATTACAAGGAATTGATATGATAAACTTTAGTGCTTTTAAACGCTTTGATTAGCAGATAAACAAATCACTGAGAAGCTTGACTATCTACAACATGTGGTCAGGCACACGATTACAATACTTGTGAGAAGCCTTTGTTTCATTTCCGCATGAGGTGCGCGTGCAGATAAACAATAACTGCATACCGATCCCGATAAGAATTTTAAAATTGTGACAATGATACTGAAAATACAATCCCTTAATTGATAACTTGAGACTTTTCATGTTGTCACAGACTGATCTGCACACGATATGATTTAGATTTGTTGGTCGCACAAAGAAGAATAGCGCACTTGGTATGCAATTTCGCCTACATAAATACTTTTTTCTTGAATATCATTTTTTACAAATATTTTGCTATACAATGTCAGTTTATACTTGTGTTACCCAAATTACTCAATAAAGATATCTATATGTTGATAGTATCTTTATTTGATAAGCATATTAAACACCACTGTGATTATATAGAGTATATAGTAGATGTAGCGTAATGGGCTTAAAAAATTGCAAACTGTTGCAAAAGCTAGGCCACCCTAAACCAGAAATAAAACACTGAAATTGTTTTACTTGAGTATGGCTGTACATAAGTCCATTTGAGGAAATTTGGTTTAAGGTGGCCCTAGATCTTGTAGAAAATGGCTAGAATATGACAAAAATCATTCTCAAAATTTATCTTGAGATTTAGCAGCCTGTTAAACGTTAAACCTTAAACTTACATGCCTGGGTGGCCTAGTGGTTGAGGTGTTTGGTAATCTTACACTCAAAGCATACATTCCGAGTTCAAGTCCAATATTTTCCCATTCTATTGTTTTGTTTTGTTTTTTGTTTGTTTTGCTTTTCATTTTTGGGGGGTTGTTTTCTTGAGGGGTGTGTTATAAATGTGATACATATATTATAATAAATATTAGTTATTTTCATCATAAATAATTTCCAATATCTGCAAGTATTGACTATAAGAAAAGGAATTTATTCTGAGATCACTGTAGTTTCATTTGTTTACACTGACCCGTTCCTGTGTGGACAGAATTTTCAAACCGTAGCGTGGCTGACGAAAAGCTAAACAAATACTACAACAAAAGGGGCACAAATGCACAGCATGTAATAAGTAAAAAAAGGTCATTTTAGGGAGGAAAAGAACTGTTATACAGTTTGACTTCTCAAAAGTAAATATAACAAGAGGTCCATGGGCCACATTGCTCACCTGAGTTATCTTGGCCCATATCTGAAGACTTTCCATATATATTTGCATATAAAACCTTAGTCCATATTGTGGCCCCAACCTACCCCTGGAGGCCATGATTTTTACAAACTTGAATCTGCACTATGTCAGGAAGCTTTCATGTAAATCTCAGCTCTTCTGGCTCATTGGCTCTTGAGAAGAAGATTTTTAAAGAATTTCCCTATATATTTCTATGTAAAACTTTGATCCCCTGCTGTGGCCCCAACCTACCCCCAGGAGTCATGATTTGAATAAACTTGAATCTGCACTATGTCAGGAAGCTTTCATGTAAATCTCAGCTCTTCTGGCTCATTGGCTCTTGAGAAGAAGATTTTTAAAGACTTTCCCTATATTTTTCTATGTAAAACTTTAATCCCCTATTGTGGCCCCAATCTACCCCCAGGGGCCATGATTTGAACGAACTTGAATTTGCACTATGTCATGAAGCTTTCATATAAATTTCAACTCTTCTGGCTCATTGGTTCTTGAGAAGATTTTTAAAGATTTTCCCTATATATTTGTATGTAAAACTTTGATCCCCTATTGTGGCCCCAACCTACCCCCGGTGGCCATGATTTGAGCAAACTTGAATCTGCACAACGTCAGGAAGCTTTCATGAAAATTTCAGCTCCTCTGGCCCAGTGGTTCTTGAGAAGATTTTTAAATGACCCCACCCTAATTTTGCATTTTTGTGATTATCTCCCCTTTGAAGGAGGCATGGCCCTTTAATTGAACAAACTTGAAAGCCCTTTACCCAAGGATGCTTTTAGCCAAGTTTGGTTATAATTGACCCAGTGCTTCTTGAGAAGAAGATAAACATGTGAAAAGTTTACGACGACGACGGACACATTTTGATCAGAAAAGCTCACTTGAGCCTTTGGCTTAGGTGAGCTAAACCTCATGTAGCAACTGCCATATGATATTTAGTCAAAGCTAAACACTCGAATTATCAACTAAATTGGCAAATGAACTGATGAAATCTATTGAGTGCTGCAGCCATGTCAGAAAAAGACAGTGAACTAAGTAATGCCATCTGTAAAATATGAGACTTGATCTTTTGAAAGATGCATATTGTTCTGCATTGTTTTTTTTTATTTGATACTCCTCATTGAGGATTATAAACACCCTGATCACTGGAACACTAAGTAACACCTTGATCACTAGAACACTAACTAACACCTTGATCACTAGAACACTAGCTAACATCCTGATCACTAGAACACTAGCTAACATCCTGATCACTAGAACACTAGCTAACATCCTGATCACTAGAACTCTAACATCCTGATCACTAGAACACTAGCTAACATCCTGATCACTAGAACACTAACTAACACCCTGATCACTAGAACACTAGCTAACATCCTGCTCACTAGAACACTAGCTAACATCCTGATCACTAGAACTCTAACATCCTGATCACTAGAACACTAGCTAACATCCTGATCACTAGAACACTAGCTAACACCCTGATCACTAGAACACTAGCTAACACCCTGATCACTAGAACACTAGCTAACATCCTGATCACTAGAACACTAGCTAACACCCTGATCACTAGAACACTAGCTAACACCCTGATCACTAGAACACTAGCTAACACCCTGATCACTAGAACACTAACACCCTGATCACTAGAACACTAACATCCTGATCACTAGAACACTAACACCCTGATCACTAGAACACTAACATCCTGATCACTAGAACACTAGCTAACATCCTGATCACTAGAACACTAGCTAACATCCTGATCACTAGAACACTACCTAACATCCTGATCACTAGAACACTAACTAACACTCAGATCACTAGAACACTAGCTAACACCCTGATCACTAGAACACTAGCTAACATCCTGATCACTAGAACACTAGCTAACATCCTGATCACTAGAACACTAGCTAACATCCTGATCACTAGAACACTAGCTAACACCCTGATCACTAGAACACTAACATCCTGATCGCTAGAACACTAGCTAACACCCTGATCACTAGAACACTAGCTAACACCCTGCTCACTAGAACACTAACACCCTGATCACTAGAACACTAGCTAACACCCTGATCACTAGAATACTAGCTAACATCCTGATCACTAGAACACTAGCTAACACCCTGATCACTAGAACACTAGCAAACATCCTGATCACTAGAACACTAGTTAACACCCTGATCACTAGAACACACCCTGATCACTAGAACACTAGCTAACATCCTGATAACTAGAACACTAACACCCTGATCACTAGAACACTAACATCCTGATCACTAGAACACTAGCTAACATCCTGATCACTAGAACACTAGCTAACATCCTGATCACTAGAACACTAGCTAACACCCTGATCACTAGAACACTAGCTAACACCCTGATCACTAGAACACTAACATCCTGATCACTAGAACACTAGCTAACACCCTGATCACTAGAACACTAACATCCTGATCGCTAGAACACTAGCTAACACCCTGATCACTAGAACACTAGCTAACACCCTGATCACTAGAACACTAACACCCTGATCACTAGAACACTAGCTAACACCCTGATCACTAGAACACTAGCTAACATCCTGATCACTAGAACACTAGCTAACACCCTGATCACTAGAACACTAGCAACCATCCTGATCACTAGAACACTAGTTAACACCCTGATCACTAGAACACACCCTGATCACTAGAACACTAGCTAACATCCTGATAACTAGAACACTAACACCCTGATCACTAGAACACTAACATCCTGATCACTAGAACACTAGCTAACATCCTGATCACTAGAACACTAGCTAACACCCTGATCACTAGAACACTAGCTAACACCCTGATCACTAGAACACTAACACCCTGATCACTAGAACACTACCTAACACCCTGATCACTAGAACACTAACACCCTGATCACTAGAACACTAGCTAACACCCTGATCACTAGAACACTAGCTAACACCCTGATCACTAGAACACTACCTAACACCCTTATCACTAGAACACTAACACCCTGATCACTAGAACACTAGCTAACACCCTGATCACTAGAACACTAGCTAACACCCTGATCACTAGAACACTAACACCCTGATCACTAGAACACTAACACCCTGATCACTAGAACACTAGCTAACACCCTGATCACTAGAACACTAACACCCTGATCACTAGAACACTAACATCCTGATCACTACAACACTAACACCCTGATCACTAGAACACTAACATCCTGATCACTAGAACACTAGCTAACATCCTGATCACTAGAACACTAGCTAACATCCTGATCACTAGAACACTACCTAACATCCTGATCACTAGAACACTAACTAACACTCAGATCACTAGAACACTAGCTAACACCCTGATCACTAGAACACTAGCTAACATCCTGATCACTAGAACACTAGCTAACATCCTGATCACTAGAACACTAGCTAACATCCTGATCACAAGAACACTAGCTAACACCCTGATCACTAGAACACTAACATCCTGATCACTAGAACACTAGCTAACACCCTGATCACTAGAACACTAGCTAACACCCTGATCACTAGAACACTAACACCCTGATCACTAGAACACTAACACCCTGATCACTAGAACACTAGCTAACACCCTGATCACTAGAACACTAGCTAACATCCTGATCACTAGAACACTAGCTAACACCCTGATCACTAGAACACTAGCAAACATCCTGATCACTAGAACACTAGTTAACACCCTGATCACTAGAACACACCCTGATCACTAGAACACTAGCTAACATCCTGATAACTAGAACACTAACACCCTGATCACTAGAACACTAACATCCTGATCACTAGAACACTAGCTAACATCCTGATCACTAGAACACTAGCTAACATCCTGATCACTAGAACACTAGCTAACACCCTGATCACTAGAACACTAGCTAACACCCTGATCACTAGAACACTAACACCCTGATCACTAGAACACTAGCTAACACCCTGATCACTAGAACACTAACACCCTGATCACTAGAACACTAGCTAACATCCTGATCACTAGAACACTAACACCCTGATCACTAGAACACTAGGTAACACCTTGATCACTAGAACACTAACTAACCATCTGATCACTAGAACACTAGCTAACACCCTGATCACTAGAACACTAGCTAACACCCTGATCACTAGAACACTAGCTAACATCCTGATCACTAGAACACTAACACCCTGATCACTAGAACACTAGCTAACACCCTGATCACTAGAACACTACCTAACACCCTGATCACTAGAACACTAGCTAACATCCTGATCACTAGAACACTAGCTAACATCCTGATCACTAGAACACTAACATCATGATCACTAGAACACTAGCTAACATCCTGATCACTAGAACACTAGCTAACACCCTGATCACTAGAACACTAGCTAACATCCTGATCACTAGAACACTAGCTAACATCCTGATCACTAGAACACTAACACCCTGATCACTAGAACACTAGCTAACACCCTGATCACTAGAACACTAGCTAACATCCTGATCACTAGAACACTAGCTAACATCCTGATCACTAGAACACTAGTTAACACCCTGATCACTAGAACACTAGCTAACCATCTGATCACTAGAACACTACCTAACACCCTTATCACTAGAACACTAACACCCTGATCACTAGAACACTACCTAACACCCTGATCACTAGAACACTAGCTAACACCCTGATCACTAGAACACTAGCTAACACTCTGATCACTAGAACACTACCTAACAATCTGATGACTGGAACACTGTGAATTTATGTTACATGAACATGCATGTTAACTTGTAAGTAAAACTTCTTTATGCCAAAGCTACAGTCAAGCTAGTTTTTTGCCAAACAACAGAAAACCAGTTTCTGTAATTGTCATTTATTTGAAATGATGAGATTCAAGCATCATATAAAAATATAGGGAGGCCAATCCAAACACATACTGTATAAAACAAACCATCTACATGTAGGCCCCAAAACTGGGCAGATCATGTACATACATTAGGTACATGTTGCCTCTCAGTTTAAAATGATAAATAAAAGGCAAAAACGGTGGCCAAAAATATGCTACTAACAAAATGTTATACTGAACAAAGTCTTGCTACCAGAAGGAAAAGTATATGTCTATAAAAACTTTTCAGTGAAATGGAAAATCCATCAAATCGCCTCCACGATCTTCTCCCGAAACTGCAGGAAAACAAATACCATCTCCGAAACTTATCAAAATATGCTCTACCGAAATGCAGGACAAATCGCTATAAAATCAGCTTTGTGCCATGCTGTATTAGACAATTATATTAAACCCACCTTTTTTAAAATTTATTTTTGACACATACTTCTTACTTTTTGAATAAAAATATTTACATGTATGTCTTAATCAAAATTAGTTTTTTAAGACCGATATCATATCAAATTTTTATAGCATTTTAAAAAAAAATCTTAACCAAATTATTAATGATAAAATTCCTTTGAAAATACCATTGCCCGCATAAATCGATGTTTTATGTTTGTTTTCATGTATTTGTCTGTTTTAACTTTGATTAGTGTATTCTGAGTATACCATGTACAGGTACTTTCAACTATTTGGTTGCCAATGAAATAAATAAATCAATTCAATCAATCTAAAAAAAGTAGATAAGATAATACAAGGTGGTAAACATTTAGCTGAGGTGGAGGTGGGTAGCTGATTTAGATGGGAAACAGTAAAACAATATGTTTGTATACAGTGTGTACTCCCTAAGCACTTAGAAACTAACAGAATGTTTTCATTACGTTTTGGAAATAGGCGACCTGATCTTATACAAGAAACAGGACAATCATGACACACAATTGAAATGTCCCCACCCTTGTGTGACATCATCAGAGAAAATTCAGGAATTGAGAAATCTGTGTTTATATATACATAATGTATAATCAACCTGAAGACTGCATGATATTTAATGGTCGTTCGGTTTGTCTGAAGATATATATTTAGAACGGTATACATTATTTTTAGCTTTAGCTTACTTGTGGTAAAAATATTTTCCACTCACTAAAGTTCAATTGTTTTAATGTTATCTCAAAATTCTTCCTGTATGAGCAATATATCACACCTACCTTGACCACCAGTAGTATTTATAGGAGTGACATCATTGAAACATTGAGAACTGCCCATCCACTGCATAAGTCAAAATAGTCACCGGAAATAGACAACAAACAAGATCTAACTGCAGGGGTGGGTTCAGAAGTGATAATGATTGGGTGTTAAATGTTTTGAATATTTGTGTCTTATAATAACTTATAGGATTGAAACTCTAAAGAATACCAGGCCTCAGGTTTACCACAGGATTGTTACTTTTTGTATAGGTGTACCTGCTCCTCTTAGTGTGGGTGCTCTGTTGAGTGTTTACTTAAATTGCCTCTCAGATATTTAAGATATATTGTTTGTGAGATAAGAGATTTAAAGTGCAGATGTACTTGCATGGTGACCTGACACATACCTATGAAAAGGCATATTTTCTTAGTGCTAAACAAAAGTTATGAAAAAGGAAGGCACAATGTGCTGGTTTATTTTCTACGTACTGTAATTTAATAATTAGTTGCTGTCAATATATAATTATAAAGACAAATTTCTATGGAATGTATATATTTCTCTCTCAGGTATATTATATGAATTTTTCGGCGTCATGCCGAAATTATAGTCTAAAACGGTCTAGCGGCTGTGCATGCATGCAGTCATTGAATATCACAATAACAATTATATGGTCTCCATTACTAGATCATGATAGAAACCAAATATTTGTATGCGTGTAGTCATAACGATGAAATGCACATATCTGTTGTCATAATGATGAGACGCACGTCATGCGCATAATTAAAGCACACATAGATTTCTGTAATGCATTTTTCATGATTATGAAGTAATAGTCAAAAGGAAATACCTTGTCTTCTAAGTTTTGACACTCCAATTCGCAGAATTGTTGTCATATGTTACCCAGGGACGTCAAATAAACACTTCCTTCAAATCAATGAATTGGCATAATAGATTTTTAAATGCACTCAAATAGCACTTCAAATGCATAAAAATGACACATTATCAGTTAGGAAATGCTCTACGAATATCAACAGTGACCCTCACCATTTAACTCCCAATTAAGTGTCATGAATATCGAAAATCCACTGCTATTATTAAAACATCACAAACAAAGGCGTTCAATATGCACTTATTTTGATCTGAATTGATAAAAGCACAAGTCTGGACAAACCTGCAAAGTAGCTGTTATGTTGCCCTTTTCTAATTAAATGATCCCGATCATTTCAGACAGGTTAACTTTTGAATGTTTCTGTTTGAGAGATTTCTGTTAATATTCTGCAAATTACTGACACATGAAACACACAAGGAGTTGTCGAAAAATATTTCTTTATTATGTAACTTCAACCAATCTTTGGGTCTTTGCTCAAACTGTATGAAATCGGAAACTTTTTCTAGAAATTATTAATTAAGGCCAAATGCAATATTTATGAAATTACACTGTACAATGTTGATATTAAAACCTGAAATGTTCCGCAGTCTAATGATTTAAAATCAGTCATGGATGGACTCTTAATTTTCATCTTACTTTATAAATGTTAGTTAGTCAGACAATTTATTAACAATGCGATGTCAGTCATAGTGCATTGAAACATTACTAATCCTGTCTACTCTCCTGAATGTGAAATACATATAGAAAAGCATACTACATTGTTGTAAATAATGGTTTAATTGGTTTTGGTTTTTTGCTGGGGGGGGGGGGGGGGGGGTCTGAAAAATTAAATAAGCTGCGAGTCTCCCATGACGTTTTTTTTCTTCAGTATGCATGAATTAAGTTAATAAATTCTTATCCTACTACATATATTTTTTTCTAGATCAATATATAAGCTGACAGACTTCGGAGCTGCCAGAAAACTAGAGGAGGAAGAGACCTTCACTTCCATATACGGCACGGAGGAATATTTGGTACGAGTGGAGAAATGTGTCCGACGAGAAATGTATCCGACAAGAAATGTATCCAACGAGAAATGTTTCCGACGAGAAATACTGAAAATGACCGATTTGCAACCTTTTTATTTTTTAAGGAAGACATTTTATTAAAATATCTATTATAATGAAACAAGAATCTAGTACATGTAGTTTAAAAGAACATAATGACAGAGAGTTGATTGAATTATATACAAAAGTCTTGGACCTGCTCCCGTGACATAAAACATAGACCAGATCACTTTTCAGTCTGATAAATGTCGCAATCAATAATTTTTTTCTCAAGAAAATTTTGATAAGACATGTAAATCAAAATTTGTTCAGTTTTGCGAGATATATTTAGAATGATATCAAAAAATAGGCCTCCGGGCGACATGACTCGCCTGATCAGTCGAATTTGTATCGCAGCAAATAACATTATTAACCTTTTTGTCGAAAAAAAAGGCTGACCCCTTTAATTAGTGGCCGAGAGGGGCAGAGAGTCTTTAATTTATAACACTTAAATGATCAATATTTGTAAAACATTACTGAAGCTAAATTGTACGTCTAGATAATATATTTGTATCATTATTTATGAACGAAAATCTCAGTCAAATTCTTATCTCATCACATCTAAAATTGGGCGGAAGACCCACTCGTTGCTCGCAACGAGATCGCATCTAGTTATTAGGGTCTTCCGTCTTCAGCGGAAGACCCTTCTATTATTCTATTGTTGATTTTTCACTTTTCTTATTAGGGCTTTCCACCTTTCTGTGGAAAGTCCTATTGTTATTGTTCTGTTTATTATTATTTTCCTGCCGTCAAAAAAAATTTTCGTCTTAAGACTTATCGAAAAACTTTATAGTCCATCATATAGTACTCCCTGAGAAACGAATACAGTTCACCCTGCCTAATTGACCTTTGACCCCTTACGGAGTTATTGGACCTTTCGCAGAAATCATTGTTAGCACTTCTACTTTGTAACCATAAATGATAGAAGGATAAAACCTTTTCTAAAACATAGAGGGTAATTAGTAGAAGGGAAGAATTTAAAATGAAGGGATTCGGTGTCCCCTAAAGGGAGTTAATGCCTCTTTATGTTTTGCAATTTATTCGTAAAATATGTCGAGCTTGAGAACGGTTTGTCGTAGAGACATGGGACCAACTGGAATAGGATCGGTGACCTTTGACCTTGAAAATTAGGTCAAGGTCAAAGGTCAAGGTCATCAGAAAAGAGGAAAAAATAGCACTTTTTATACTCTCTTTCCTGCTTAAGATAGCGTTGAAATATTATATGGGTAAGTATTGACTTCTTGATTGGTTTTGATAGTATGCATTACAACTTTGAACTTTGACCCTTCTGTGAATTTCGGAGACTCGCGTCGAAAACCTTGTTATCGCTACTCCTACTTAACGGAAAGTCATAGAGACACGAAACCTTCGCTAATGAATTCACAGTAAAACCCTCTTGCAAAGAAAAAATAATCAAAGGGATACGAAAACCCTTAAGCATAGTTATTGCCCCTGAAAGTCTCCAATATCATTATCTAAGCCTATAACTTTTGTATTAATAGAGATAGAGACATGGGACCACTTGCATTAAGACCGATGACCTTTGACCTTCAAAATGAGGTCAAGGTCAAAGGTCAAGGTCATCATCAAAATTAATTTTTTTCCATTTTCAAGGTCTTTCAAAGTATTTTTAGCATTGAGAAGTTAACCGAAAGTAACCGAAAACCCCTAAACAAATTATTGACCCTGAATGTCTTGATTAACATTTTTTAAGCTTATAGCTTTTACATTAATATAGATAGAGACATGGAATCACTTGGATTAAGACCGATGACCTTTGACCTTCAAAATGAGGTCAAGGTCAAAGGTCAAGATCATTGAGAAAATTATTAAATTTTCTAAGTCGTTTTGAGTTTCGTACATCATCCTAAATATTCTTAAATATCTATCTTTAAATCATTGTAGGTGGAAAGCCCTCTAATTGTTCGCGAACAATTAGGATCACTAGTTATTATTATTATTATTCTTTTTTTTTCTCCTTACCGATATTTGTGCAGAAGATTTCTCGGAGATGGCTGGATCGATTTACTTCAAATTTTTAGTGTTGATGCGTTGCCATTTGAAGTTTGTACCGCCGTTTCAATTTTTCGAAAATCACTTCCGGTTGGGAGTTATCCCCCTTTTATCGATTTTCAGATGACCATTTTGTTCAGACAAAAACTCAAAAACGATAAAAGTTAAAGTGCTGAAATTTTCAGTGATGTTAGACGACATGTTGTAGTTGAGCACCTGGGTTTTTAAAATTTCCGGAAGTGCCTAGTATGGAAGCTCGGTAGGGGTCGAAAATGGAGTTTAAAAAAGTGTACAAGTTTTTTCCACGTTTTAAATCATAACTTTTTACTCGTAAATATTTTGTTTAGACATATATAACAAAAGTTGTACAGTTTATTGAGATCTTTCGTGCCATATCAAGAAATGGGCCCATGGGCCTCATGGCTCGCCTGAACGATTGAATTTCTGTTACAATGATTAAGTTTTTTCTCACGAAACTTTTGATAAGACATGTAGAATAAAAGTTGTTCAATTTTGCAAGATCTATCTAATGATATTTACAAAAAGGCCTCCGGGCATCATAGCTCGCCTGAACAGTCGAATTTGTAACACAATTAATAGCATTAATAACTTTTTTCTCGAGAAACTTTTGACAAGACATGTAGAACAAAAGTTGTTCAGTTTCGCAAGCGTTAACTAACGATGTTAAGAAATAGGCCTGCAGGTCTCATGGCTCACCTGAACAGTTGGGTTATTGTTGCAATCTATAACATTTTTGTCAAGAAACTTTTAATAAGACATCTAGAACAAAAGTTGTTCAGATTTGCAAGATCTTTCGAACAACATTATAGAAAAGGCCAACGGGCCTCATGGCTCGCCTGAAGAGTTTGCTTAGTGTCACAATCGATAACTTTTTTCTGGAGAAACTTTTTATACGACATGTAGAACAAAAGTTGTTCAGTTTCGCAAGTGTTAACCTAACGATGTTATGAAATAGGCCTGCGAGTCTCATGGCTCACCTGAACAGTTGGGTTATTGTTGCAAGCTATAACATTTTTGTCAAGAAACTTTTAATAAGACATCTAGAACAAAAGTTGTTCAGTTTTGCAAGATCTTTCGAACAACATCATGAAAAAGGCGAACAGGCCTCATGGCTCGCCTGAACAGTTTGATTAGTGTCACAATCAATAACTTTTTTCTCGAAAAACTTTTGATAAGATATGTAGAACAAAAGTTGTTCAGGTTTGCAAGATTTTTCAAATGATATCAAAAAAGAGGCCCACGGGCCTTATGACTCGCCTTAACAGCCTGATAAATGTCGCAATCAATAACTTTTTTCTCAAGAAAATTTTAATAACACATGTAGAACAAAATTTGTTCAGTTTTGCGAGATATATCTAGAATGATATTTTAAAAAAATAGGCCTCCGGGCGACATGACTCGCCTGATCAGTCGAATTTGTATCGCAGTAAATAACATTATTAACCTTTTTGTCGAAAAAAAAGGCTGACCCCTTTTAACTAGTGGCCGAGAACCGCAGAGATTCTTTAATTTATAGCACTTAAATGATCAATATTTGTAAAACATTACCGAAGCTAAATTGTACGTCTAGACAATATATTTGTATCATTATTTATGAACGAAAATCCCAGTCAAATTCTTATCTCATCACATCTAAAATTGGATGGAAGACCCACTCGTTGCTCGCAACGAGATCGCATTTAGTTTTTATTCTTTTTTTTTTCCTTACCGATTTTGTGCAGAGGATTTCTCAGAGATGGCTTGATCGATTTGCTTCAAATTTTTAGGGTTGATGCATTGCTATCTGAAGTTTATATCTTTTTTTGGATTTTCGAAAATTCACTTCCGGTTGGAAGTTATCCCCCTTTTATCGATTTTCAGATGACCATTTTGTCCGGACAAAAACTCAAAAACGACAAAAGCTAGAATGCTGAAATTTTCAGTGATGTTAGACGATATGTTGTAGTTGTGCACATCAGTTTTCAAAATTTCCGGAAGTGCCTAGTATGGAAGCTCGGTAGGGGTCGAAAATGGAGTTTAAAAAAGTGCCCAATTTTTTTCCACGTTTTAAATCAGAACTTTTTATTCGTAAATATTTTGTTTAGACATATATAACAAAAGTTGTACAGTTTATTGAAATCTTTCGTGTCATATCAAGAAATGCGCCCATGGGCCTCATGGCTCGCCTGAAGCATTGAATTTCTGTTACAATGATTAACTTTTTTCTCACGAAACTTTTGATAAGACATGTAGAATGAAAGTTGTTGAGTTTTGGAAGATCTATCTAATGATGTCAAAAAATAGGCCTCCGGGCGTCATGGCTCGCCTGAACAGTCGAATTTGTATCACAATCAATAACATTAATAACTTTTTTCTCGAGAAACTTTGGACAAGACATGTAAAACGAAAGTTGTTCAGTTTCGCAAGCGTTAACTAACGATGTTAAGAAATAGGCCTGTGGGTCTCATGGCTCACCTGAACAGTTGGGTTATTGTTGCAATCTATTACATTTTTGTCAAGAAACTTTTAATAAGACATCTAGAACAAAAGTTGTTCAGTTTTGCAAGATCTTTCGAACAACATCATCAAAAAGGCGAACGGGCCTCATGGCTCGCCTGAACAGTTTGATTAGTGTCATAATTACTAACTTTTTTCTCGAGAATCTTTTGATTAGACATGTAGAACAAAAGTTGTTCAGTGTTGCAAGATCTTTCATACGATATCAAGAAAAAGGCCCACGGGCCTTATGACTCGCCTTCACAGTCTGATAAATGTCGCAATCAATAACTTTTTTCTCAAGAAAATTTTGATAGGACATGTAGAACAAAATTTGTTCAGTTTTGCGAGATATATCTAGAATGATATCAAAAAATAGGCCTTCGGGCGACATGACTCGCCTGATCAGTCGAATTGTTTTTGCAGTAAATAACATTATTAACTTTTTTCTCGAAAAAAGGCTGACCCCTTTAATTAGTGGCCGAGAGGGGCAGAGAGTCTTTAATTTATAACACTTAAATGATCAATATTTATAAAACATTACCGAAGCTAAATTGTACGTCTAGACAATATATTTGTATCATTATTTATGAACGAAAATGTCAGTCAAATTCTTATCTCATCACATCTAAAATTGGACGGAAGACCCACTCGTTGCTCGCAACGAGATCGCATCTAGTTATTATTAGGGTCTTCCGTCTTCAGCGGAAGACCCTTCTATTATTCTATTGTTGATTTTTCACTTTTCTTATTATTATTATTATTATTCTTTTTTTTTCTCCTTACCGATTTTTGTGCAGAAGATTTCTCGGAGATGGATGGATCAATTTGCTTGAAATTTTCAGGATTGATGCGTTGCCATTTGAAGTTTGTACCGCCGTTTCAATTTTTGGAAAATCACTTCCGGTTGGAAGTTATCCCCCTTTTATCGATTTTCAGATGACCATTTTGTCCAGACAAAAACTCAAAAACGATAAAAGCTAGAGTGCTGAAATTTTCAGTGATGTTAGACGACATGTTGTAGTTGTGCACCTGGGTTTTAAAAATTTCCGGAAGTGCCTAGTATGGAAGCTCGGTAGGGGTCGAAAATGGAGTTTCAAAAAGTGTCTCATTTTTCTCCACGTTTTAAATCATAACTTTTTACTCGTAAATATTTTGCTTAGACATATATAACAAAAGTTGTACAGTTTATTGAGATCTTTCGTGTCATATCAAGAAATGGGCCCATAGGCCTCATGGCTCGCCTGAACCATTGATTTTCTGTTACAATGATTAACTTTTTTCTCACGAAACTTTTGATAAAACATGTAGGATAAAAGTTGTTCAGGTTTGCAAGATCTATCTAATGATATCAAAAAATAGGCCTCCGGGCGTCATGGCTCGCCTGAACAGTCAAATTTGTATCACAATTAATAACATTAATAACTTTTTTCTCGAGAAACTTTTGACAAGACATGTTGAACAAAAGTTGTTCAGTTTCGCAAGCGTTAACTAACGATGTTAAGAAATAGGCCTGCGGGTCTCATGGCTCACCTGAACAGTTGGGTTATTGTTGCAATCTATAACATTTTTGTCAAGAAACTTTTAATAAGACATCTTGAACAAAAGTTGTTCAGTTTTGCAAGATCTTTCGAACAACATCATGAAAAAGGCCAACGGGCCTCATGGCTCGCCTGAACAGTTTCATCAGTGTCACAATTACTAACTTTTTTCTCGGAAAATCTTTTGATAAGACATGTAGAACAAAAGTTGTTCAGTTTTGCAAGATCTTTCAAACGATATCAAGAAAAAGGTCCACGGGCCTTATGACTCGTCCTAACAGTGATAAATGTCGCATAACGTTATACTCGTAAATATTTTGTTTAGACATATATAACAAAAGTTGTACAGTTTATTGAGATCTTTCGTGCTGTACCAAGAAATGGGCCCATGGGCCTCATGGCTTGCCTGAACCATTGAGTTTCTGTTACAATGATTAAGTTTTTTCTCACGAAACTTTTGATAAGACATGTAGAATAAAAGTTGTTCAGTTTTGCAAGATCTATCTAATGATATCAAAAAATAGGCCTGCGGGCGTCATGGCTCGCCTGAACAGTCGAATTTGTATCACAATTAATAACATTAATAACTTTTTTCTCGAGAAACTTTTGATAAGACATGTAGAACAAAAGTTGTTCAGATTCGCAAGCGTTACTAACGATGTTAAGAATAAGGCCTGCGGGTCTCATGGCTCACCTGAACAGTTGGGTTATTGTTGTAATCTATAACATTTTAGTGAAGAAACTTTTAATGAGACATCTAGAGCAAAAGTTGTTCACTTTTGCAAGATGTTTCAAACAACATCATGAAAAAGGCGAACAGGCCTCATGGCTCGCCTGAAGAGTTTGATTAGTGTCACAATCAATAGCTTTTTTCTGGAGAAACTTTTGATAAAACATGTAGACCAAAAGTTGTTCAGGTTTGCAAGATCTTTCAAACGATATCAAGAAAAAGGCCCACGGGCCTTATGACTCGCCTTCACAGTCTGATAAATGTCGCAATCAATAACTTTTTTCTCAAGAAAATTTTAATAACACATGTAGAGCAAAATTTGTTCAGTTTTGCGAGATATATCTAGAATGATATAAAAAAAAATAGGCCTCCGGGCGGCATGACTCGCCTGATCAGTCGAATCTATATCGCAGTAAATAAGATTATTAACTTTTTTCTCAAAAAAAAGCTGACCCCTTTAATTAGTTGCCGAGAGGTAGAGAGAGTCTTTAATTTATAACATTTAAATGATCAATATTTGTAAAACAATACCAAAGCTAAATTGTACGTCTAGACAATATATTTGTATCATTATTTATGAACGAAAATGTCAGTCAAATTCTTATCTAATCACATCTAAATTTGGACGGAAGACCCACTCGTTGCTCGCAACGAGATCGAATCTAGTTATTATTCTTTTTTTTTCTCCTTACCGATTTTTGTGCAGAAGATTTCTCGGAGATGGCTGGATCGATTTGCTTCAAATTTTCAGGATTGATGCGTTGCCATTTGAAGTTTGTACCGCCGTTTCAATTTTTGAAAAATCACTTCCGGTTGGAGGTTATCCCCCTTTTATCGATTTTCTGATGACCATTTTGTCCAGACAAAAACTCAAAAACGATAAAAGCTAGAGTGCTGAAATTTTCAGTGATGTTAGACGACATGCTGTAGTTGTGCACCTGGGTTTTCAAAATTTCCGGAAGTGCCTAGTATGGAAGCTCGGTAGGGGTCGAAAATGGAGTTTCAAAAAGTGTGCAATTTTTTTCCACGTTTTAAATCATAACTTTTTACTCGTAAATATTTTGTTTAGACATATATAACAAAACTTGCACAGTTTATTGAGATCTTTCGTGCCATATCAAGAAATGGGCCCATGGGCCTCATGGCTCGCCTGAACGATTGAATTTCTGTTACAATGATTAACTTTTTTCTCACGAAACTTTTGATAAGACATGTAGAATAAAAGTTGTTCAGTTTTGCAAGTTCTATTTAATGATATCTAAAAATAGGCCTCCGGGCGTCATGGCTCGCCTGAACAGTGGAATTTGTATCGCAATTAATAACATTAATAACTTTTTCCTCGAGAAACTTTTGACAAGACATGTAGAACTAAAGTTGTTCAGTTTCGCAAGCGTTAACTAACGATGTTAAGAAATAGGCCTGCGGGTCTCATGGCTCACCTGAACAGTTGGGTTATTGTTGCAATCTATAACATTTTTGTCAAGAAACTTTTAATAAGACATCTAGAACAAAAGTTGTTCAGATTTGCAAGATCTTTCGAACAACATTATGAAAAAGGCCAACGGGCCTCATAGCTCGCCTGAAGAGTTTGATTATTGTCACAATCAATAACTTTTTTCTGGAGAAACTTTTTATAAGACATGTAGAACAAAAGTTGTTCAGTTTCGCAAGCGTTAACTAACGATGTTAAGAAATAGGCCTGCGGGTCTCATGGCTCACCTGAACAGTTGGGTTATTGTTGCAATCTATAACATTTTTGTCAAGAAACTTTTAATAAGACATCTAGAACAAAAGGTGTTCAGTTTTGCAAGATCTTTTGAACAACATTATGAAAAAGGCCAACGGGCCTCATAGCTTGCCTGAAGAGTTTGATTAGTGTCACAATCAATAACTTTTTTCTGGAGAAACTTTTGATAAGACATGTAGAACAAAAGTTGTTCAGTTTCGCAAGCGTTAACTAACGATGTTAAGAAATAGGCCTGCGGGTCTCATGGCTCACCTGAACAGTTGGGTTATTGTTGCAATCTATAACATTTTTGTCAAGAAACTTTTAATAAGACATCTAGAACAAAAGTTGTTCAGTTTTGCAAGATCTTTCCAACAACATCATGGAAAAGGCCAATGGACCTCATGGCTCGACTGAACAGTTTGTTAGCGTCACAATTACTAACTTTTTTCTCGAGAATCTTTTGATAAGACATGTGGAACAAAAGTTGTTCAGTTTTGCAAGATCTTTCAAACGATATCAAGAAAAAGGTCCACGGGCCTTATGACTCGCCTTAACAGTCTGATAAATGTCGCATAACTTTATACTCGTAAATATTTTGTTTAGAGATATATAACAAAAGTTGTACAGTTTATTGAGATCTTTCGTGCCGTATCTAGAAATGGGCCAATGGGCCTCATGGCTCGCCTGAACCATTGAATTTCTGTTACAATGATTAACTTTTTCCTCACGAAACTTTGATAAAACATGTAGAATAAAAGTTGTTCAATTTTGCAAGTTCTATCTAATGATATAAAAAAAAAGCCTCCGTGCGTCATGGCTCGCCTGAACAGTGGAATTTGTATCGCAATTAATAACATTAATAACTTTTTTCTCGACAAACTTTTGAGAAGACATGTAGAACAAAAGTTGTTCAGTTTCGCAAGCATTAACTAACGATGTTAAGAAATAGGCCTGCGGGTCTCATGGCTCACCTGAACAGTTGGGTTATTGTTGCAATCTATAACATTTTAGTCAAGAAACTTTTAATGAGTCATCAAGAAAAAGGCCCACGGGCCTTATGACTCACCTTAACAATCTGATAAATGTCGCAATCAATAACTTTTTTCTCAAGAAAATTTTGATAGGACATGTAGAGCAAAATTTGTTCAGTTTTGCGAGATATATCTAGAATGATATATTTTAAAAAATAGGACTCCGGGCGACATGACTCGCCTGATCAGTCGAATTTGTATCGCAGTAAGTAACATTATTAACTTTTTTCTCGAAAAAAGGCTGACCTCTTTAATTAGTGGCCGAGAGGGGCAGAGAGTCTTTAATTTATAACACTTAAATGATTTAAAATATTTGTAAAACATTACTGAAGCTAAATTGTACGTTTAGACAATATATTTGTATCATTATTTATGAACGAAAATCTCAGTCAAATTCTTATCTCATCACATCTAAAATTGGACGGAAGACCCACTCGTTGCTCGCAACGAGATCGCATCTAGTTGTTATAATGATTCATATAACAAATTTCAATGGGTAATGTTCAAAGGCGGATCCAGCGCCCCCCCCCACCCCCCCCCCCCCCCCCCGTTTGATTTTTTTTTTTTTACAATTACAAACGCCCACAAAAGAGCAAATTATACGTATGTAGACGTTATATGTTCATTATCTAAATGAAAAAGAACCCACTCTCTTATTGGCACAATTTCGTTAGCTTCCGGGGGCTTCGCCCCCTGCACCCCCATCAGTGCAAAGCTTCAAGGCAACCCCAGCCTTCTACTGCCCCCCCCCCCTCCCCCCGTTATGAAATTGCTGGATCCGCCACTGATGTTTATAAAATAATGATTAAAAAAACAGAACACCCCCAACCCCCCAAAAAGACCCCCAACGACTTACGCAGATAATCGTTCTCAATGTGGGCCCCCCTACACAATGCAGTGTGTCACATTAGGCCTAATGCATAACGACCTCTTGCGGAAGTTTGACACATACGTGTCATCATGGTCTGCGATTTTAAGTAGAGGCGGATATGAATTAGTTGTTTTTCCGCATCTGAAAATGGCATCCTTTCTCAGAACTAAGACTTAATTTATTTGAATCTATAAATGCAATGCAGTTGCATGTTCCTATATCCTTAGAATTATTACTCTGTGGAAATGAAACCCTTAATTTCAACGATAATGCAAAGATCTTCAAATTTGTTCAAAATTACATCTTTCAAAGCAAAAGACTTTAACAATGCATTTAAAATATGTATTTGTAATGCATTTATCTATTCTCTTACTAGTATATGTATTATGTATTTAGCCTTGAACCGGTACCCCCCCCTTTTTATTTTATTTTTTTTTTATGTTTACTTGTTATCAAGGTTCTTCTTATTTTTATATTGTCAATATTTATCATACATATTGTATATATACTCATGCTCATCATTATACATACATGTAATCACCTTGTACCTTATTGGAGAAGGCTCTTATAGGCTGCAAGCCTGCTGCCTAATCCATTTATGTTTCATACATAATAAAATATTGTTTAAATAAAATTAACTCTTTGGTATGCCGGTTGATGGAAAACACAGCAACAACCTCCCTCTTCATTGGTTAAGGGTGAGTGTGGCCTACACGCAAATGAGGAATAAAATAAATCCTGCCATTTGATCTGACAGAGAGATTCATTATTGTACACATCTATGAAAATTGTGACATTAAATGATCATGATCAGCTTGATTAATTGTAGGCTTGTGAATGGATCTCAATGTACATATCTGTACACGTATCCTTACAACAATAACGAACAGGGAGGGGGGGGGGTCAAACATATAAATAATAAAAAAAAAAGTACTAAAAAGCTGGATTCAGAGCGAGAAGAACAAGCTGGACTCAAAGCTGTTACATGTATACCGCCGGGGTGGGGGTGGGGTGGTGCCATAGTGGTTTAATGTTTGCACAGAAATCTATAGAAAACATATCTGAATATTTACATTCCCAATGTTTCGCTACAGATTGTAATGATATAGCCTTACTAGTGAACTGTATATAGATAGGCCCATTTTCAATACTTCCCATCAAAGATGTATAGTAAAGATCTTTTATTTCATTCCAAAATACTTTAAAGAATTCTACTGGTAGACAAATGCAGATTATGCGAGGTTTTCCCATGGTTTAGCCAGCCAATTACAAAATGTTGCGAATAGAATAATTGCAATTTAATTAAAATCAGATCCTATAGGACACGTTCACAATCGCAGAGTATATATACAGCGCGGATCTAAGAAGTCTGATTTTAATTAGATTAAGAATAATTGCCCAATGCGGACGTGAACAAAGTGCATATATCAAATGGAGGTACATAGGGGAGAATGCACGATTAATGCTGGATATATTTAAATACTGTATGACAAATGACCAAGGTGGTATATTACTTTTTTCTTGATTTTGAGAAAGCGTTTGATTCCGTTGAATATAATTTCATGTACAAAGTTTCGGAGAATTTTAATTTTGGTAATATGCTTATCAGGGTGATAAATCACTTGGAGTATATCTTGGACATGATAAAGAAGCATGCTATATAAAAAATCTGGATGAGTAAATTAGA
This sequence comes from Ostrea edulis, assembly GCF_947568905.1. Lineage (NCBI taxonomy): Eukaryota > Metazoa > Mollusca > Bivalvia > Ostreida > Ostreidae > Ostrea > Ostrea edulis. The sequence continues at coordinate 21,133,516 of NC_079170.1, read as the reverse complement.
AAAACGGGGGGGGGGGGGGTTCAAGTGTTTGGAAAAGACGAAACATAAATATCTTTGGAAAATGTATGATTATGATCAGGCTGGCAATATCGAAATGGGATTATAATGCCTTTATTTTGCCTAATCATCCTAAACCTCATTTTTCAAAAAGGTATAAAAAATTATATACATCTTTTCATGGAAAAAGAGAGATAGAAAAATTTAACAAGGCGGTATAGGAATGGTTGATATTGAGAGTAAATTGCTGCAAAACCTTCTTGGATAAAGAGACTAGCTATTAGATTAAGAAAGTATAACACAAAAATTACGAAAGAAAATACTAAAAAAGATGAATATGTCAGTGAAAGAAGTTTTAAAAAATCCAACAGATTATAAATTTGTACAACACAGTGCCACAACACTATGGTGAAGTTTTCACTGCATTCAACAAATGCTAAAAATATCAAGATACATTTATAACCACACTGAAAAAAGATGAATCCTTGTCAGAATTTATTTGGAATGATAATCTATTTCAATATAAATCCAGAACTGAATAAAAATTGGGATTCTATATATGTTAAAGACTTATATTTAATGATGCATGAATCGATATATTTTACAAGTATTTTGTAAAAAAGAATGAAATGATTTGTGAATATGTTATGCTAACACACGATAGTAGATTATACAGAAATGATTTTGATTGCACTTATACAAAATATGTAAATATATTTGATAATGAATCATTTTTATTCAAGGACAGATGTGAGAGGTCAGTGATATATATCTATGATCTCGGGGATGATTTTTATTATTCTGTATTTTTGAATTCGAAATTCTGTAAACCAACATATGAAAAAAGTGGGACAATGTTGTCAGAATATTCGTCAATTGTGTTCGGAAAAATATATATATATATCCAAAATAAAAAATATATACGAAAGAAAAGTTGCAGAATTCAACTACAAATTATTACATTGTATTTTATGTAATAATTCGAGTGCTAGTAAATGGAACAAAGATGTTTCTTCTTTATGTGAATTTAATCAAATTATAGAAGAAAATGAGCACCTTTTATTCACATGCAAACTTACAAGAAACTGTTTTATACTGAAGTAAAAAAAAAAAAACCCCATTAGATGAACATTATATCTTTTAATTCATTTCAATTTATAAATACAAAATGCAATGTAAATTCAACAAAGTTAGCATGTCTGAGGCAAACTTTCGAATGACGCTAATTATACTGTCTCTTCATGCAAAACAATGTTCTAGGATAAACGAATAAAATTATAGATAAACCATTTCGTATTGATTTATTAAAACACGACATGTTTGTGGTATGTATGATTTGAATCCATTGTATGTATATGATACAGTGATACAGTATGATTTGAATACTTTCATGCAGTGCGAGAGAAAAATCTATAATGTTCAATATTTGTTTTGATACATGTATGTGTAAACATTGTAAATAAGAGAGAGAGAGAGTCAGAGAGAAAGAGAGAGAGAGAGTCAGAGAGAGAGAGAGAGAGAGAGAGAGAGAGAGAGAGAGAGAGAGAGAGAGAGTCAATGTCAATCTATTTCCCCCAAAATTCTCTGAAATCAGTATCTGATTAAAAAGATTTTCGTTGGTATTTCTGTTTAGTTTAAACATTATTAAAGAATATTGCATAAAATCACTCTTCGTTGACTCAAAGTACCCCCCAAAAAGTCTTATCCCATTCAGATCAAAACCCACAATATTGGAATACGAATCTCATTCACCCTATTCTATGTGTTGGGTCTATCTCCAGAAATAACAAAAGAAAACAAAATCCAGAAATCTACACAAGTGCATGTAGAAGTATGATCAAAATATCATAAAGCTGAATAGATATACTCAACCAGTTTCTTTTTATACAGTAGCTTCTTATCGATATCAGTTTTACTTACATTGCTTTCAAAGTCAGCGTGGCCAAATGGTTAACATGTACGGTTTGTTTTTGCGGTCCCCTGTACAGGCATTTTCTATATGATTTTAGCAATGCATGTATTACAACATTTGAATAATTAAGTTATTTTGCGTTTTGCACATGAATCAGACACACATGTATGTACATAAAACTGATATGTACACAGTAGTATTAGTTGTTTGTTTGTTTGTTTGTGTGTGTGTTCGAATTTTTGTCAAGAAAAAATATCCACATACCATTAACTTGGCCAATGCGCCATGCTACATGTAAGTACTGTCATATACACTTCCGTTTATACACACGAGTTTGAGAGATATTATTGGGAAAGGCCATATACCCTAAAGTCATTAAAAACAACTAAACACCAGGAAATAAAAATAAACACACATAGTTACTGAAAATAAACACACATAGTTACTAAAAGTATAACTGCCGTTCTCATTTACCACGCATAATTAGTTTCAAATTTGGTTAGTGCATTTTAACAAATAATTTTTTTTAAAAACATCATAAACGAAAGCATATGTAATAATACATGTATAACAATTTCAATACGATATGAAATTGGATGAATAAATATATTAAATGCATTTAGATATGTTGATCAACATCAAATCATTGATATATCAATTAAGTAATTGCAATAAGCAAGCAATGATCTTATCACACTTAAATAAATAAAAAAAAATGTTCAATCGGTATATACATACATACATACATACAAATATACATGCATAAAATTACCAAGGATAACCCATGGAAGCTCAAAAGCTTATTTCCAATGTAGTCCTTTAGATGCATGGATGTTGGCGCTAGGGGTCATCCTATTTTTATTGTGTTGGTTATAACACATTCAGGGACTCGTGTCTATCTCTACTGTCCAGGAAATCTCTTTGTAATGCTTTAATTCAGTGTCATATTGACTATGCATGTACATCGTGGTACGATGGTTTGACTGTTAAGCTTAAGAAAAAACTACAGATTATTCAAAACAAAGTTATTAGATTTATCTTAGATTTATCCCCTAGAAGTAGTATCAACGCTGAAATATTTGAAAAGCTGGAGTATTTGAACATTAGCAATATAGAGTAACACAGCTTCGACTGAATCACGCCTTTAATATTTTTCATGAATAATGTCCAGATTTATTTGAAAAATAATTGTAGAAGAAATTGTTCATCCAGATCAACTAGATCAAGTAAGCTTAATTTCTTTTTACCAAGGGTTGAGAAAATGGAATCAGAATTTTTTTTAATTTAACGGCATCAAAGACTGGAATTCTATCCCTGATCAAATAAAATGTATAAACAATAGATTTTCATTCAAATCTGCAGTTAAAAAAAACATTTACTCAATGAAATGAAGAAAATGGCAGATAGTGACTTCTTGTATTATTGGTCCACATTGTCTTGTTCATACATATAGTTATTACGGTTGTTATTTATTCCAACAATTTTCAATACTAAGCACCGTTGAAATGTAAAGTATTTAAAGTATTTTTATGTGTTTCAAATCAATGTCTTTCAATATCGTTTTGTTTGCATTGTTTTATCATGCTAATAATGATAATATATTGTGTATGTCATATTATAAGATCAGAAGGACCCCATTGGAATAAGCTATACGGCTTTCATGGGTTATCCTTGGCATAGGCATATACATTAATTTACTCACTGTGCTGTTAAAGTCAAATAGCTGTTAAAATTTACCTTTTTATCTTACGTATTTAACAACAACTTTTGTTTTAACTATGTGTTCCTCTGTGATATTGTCTTGTATTTATATTGTATATGTGCCTATTCCTAAATAAATAAACTAAAAAAAATAATTTTAAAAAAGGAGGTGATTAATGAACGGGGATGGAAATTTGTGTGTTGTTTTAGATATGCAATTTCCGATGACGCATATAAAACTACTTACTGCAAAATGTCGACGTGGGCTACATTTTATGCAGTGTTTGCAATCCCTGATACGACGAAAAATAGAACTATCTTTGCGCATCTACCAATTAATGTTCTCTACATTTGAAATTTCACACACATAAAAATTATGCACCTGTTGTGCATTTCAAATCATGTTTTGATATCCTCGTGACTGAAATCGTAAAGAACAAAACTTCGCGAATGAGTCATCGTGATTATTACACAATCATCGGTTGAACTTTCATACTTACTTGAAGGCAACACACGAAATACTGACACTTGTTACTTTAAAAGACTCCCTATCGTAGAAATTTGATGCTTTACTTACGTGAACACCACAAGCGAATGGCACCAACATCTGCCACGGGACGGTCTTCATCTCTTTCTGTTTGTAAAATGTATCTAAAGAGATGTAACTCGCAAAACTCAGATCGAGGTTATGGGCGTGTGTGTTTCGCGAAAATGTGGACCCATGATTGGTTATTGTACATATCAGTTAATCGATAGCAATCTCTCACCAGAGGGCGTTACGCTACGCTCCACAACACAACGTAAAAGTGAAGCTTGCGAAGCGCGCCCTCTGGTGAGAGAATGAATCGATAGTGATATATCGTTGTGTTTTCTTTGTTTTTTGATTACAGCAGGTTTATCTGACCCTCCCGACCTTTTGGTTGTTGATAGTTTGGTGGAGTGTTTAGTGTGTATAGAGTTATTATTTGCATGCAATACTCAGAACGAATTACATGCAAATATTGGCGCATTAGACACCACCCAACGCTGTGATACGGCGTCGTGTACATGTAACAACCACACGGAAACAGACACAGGGTTTAGTATGTTTAGAATTCTTTATCCCATGAACGTTTGGACATTCGGTATTTCTTTCCATGAAATTCCGTGTATTTTTGTACTATTCCACTCACAGCTCCTAAATAAATTTCACTTTTGTCAAACTGCGTACAATAACCAATATCAACATGCTGTGTTAGAACGCCCATTCATCAACTATATATATGGAAGACTCTAAAGTGCGATTGTCACGCTAAAGTGCGATGGTGTGGGGTTCAGCAACATTTTGTGACGTCACATCCTTCTTAACGTCTTTGAAAATAAAACCGAAGAAATGCAACATTGACGACAGTAACAGCAAGGTTTACACCGTTGAGGATAGTGAGAACGGCAAAGTACATTTGTTGTCAAACTCTCTACTTCGCCCAAACATTCTTAAAGGTAACTCCATACTAGCAGTTCTATCTGATACAAGTTTAAAATGTGTACTCATTTCCATTTATTAGAGTTAAAACTAACAAATTATCAAATAAAATACATAGGTCATCACACTGTTTAAGATGCGAGACGTACATAAACAGAGTCAAAAATCACCGTCAGAAAATTGCAATTTTCCTTAAACAGCGTAATTAAAATTCCATACAAACTGGTTATAACGAGATATTAGCATTCATAACAATTTCATGAAACTGTATTTTCACAAAAATACACAAAATATCTGTAAAAAATAATAATAAAGGAAATCATCAATAGAAACAGAGTTATTGCCCTTGGATTCAATATTTTAAAAAGTATCATTAATTATTCATCTATAACTTGACTTTTGAAATATTTTATTTTTTAACAAGGTTTTTTTTTTACAATAACTAAAGGAAAAGACTCGAATAAAAGTTATGTTCCTATCATGCATAAATCTAAATATATCTGTTCATTGATTTTGCAAAATCTGATGACATCACAGGAGGGTGGAATTGCTTTAATTCATGATAATTTATTATTTTGATGTACACGTATTAGATTCCTGGGGGTATGTTATAATACAAAACAGTCTATACGATTTCGTGTTGGAAAATTTTGTGTTTAATAACACAACAACTAAATGATAATGAAATAAGTTCTTATTCGTATTTTTTGTGCTTGGATTTTGCACTGATATTTTGGTGAAACAACACACGGTTGGTTCAGTCTGTACCAAAACACTGTGTCGTTTACAAACCAATGGATTTCGGCGTGTCACACCATCGCAGTTTGGCGTGTTAGACCATCGCACTTTGGCGCATGAGTGTGGACCATCACACTTTGGCGTGTCACACCATCGGGATTTGGCGCAGATCATCGCACTGTGGCGTGACCATCGCACTTTGGATTCATTCATTTGTTTATGTGATTCATAATTTTGACGTTCATCTATACATGTATATATTTACATTTACCTTTTAATCCTTTGATAAGAAAGATTAGAAATTTTCAATGATACCTGCTCACAATGGTAAAGACCAAATCAGCTGAAGTCTGTCACGCGTATTAACACTCTTGCGCATGGCGTTTGCATCTCGACCCTACGTTTGCGAATGAAAAAAAGTTGCTGCCCATTCCTGTCTTAGACAACTTAAATGCATATCATTCGATGCCTAGATAAGTTGATTTTACCTTTAAATAATGTAGTTAATTTTACCAACCAAACACAAGACATTAATCCAAATTGGGACTTTTTAAACAATTCTTCATTCAGTAATTGTACTTTAAATTTCTCGAAGTGACAACATGGTCGACTGGCACCTGTTCACTACTTTATACTGGTTACGCATGTATCTGCGCTGTTAAGGATCAAAGTAACAGAAGAAACCTATACGGAAAAACGACTTTACGGAAAAAGTCACATTTGTTATTCATTAATTATTTAATTTAGTTATTTCTGTCGTACATAGATATGAATTTTTCATTTTCAACCTTAAATTCACTTTCTACAATGTTGAGATCAACCTTCGAAGTTGGCCTTAACAGCATTTCCCCATATCTTTTAAAAAATTAATTTTGACATAAAGTTTGACTTTGAAGCCCTTCAAGGTATAGTGCATGTATTCTAGGGGCACTCCTGTCTTGGGGTCTACATTCTCACCCCCACCCACCCCCACATAAAATAGGGGTACTGTTTTTGAAATTCTGGCTCATATTTATAGAGATTTTATCATTGATTAGATAGATCAATCAGTTGCATCGCTGGCAGTATTCGCTGTGATTGCTTCTAGTCATGGTTCGAATCCACATTACGTCACACATTTAGTTTCAGTTTTTATTTCGCAGTTTCAATCCTTTTTTCATATCTTATAATTACAAAATGTATATATTTTCATTCAAATCCATATCCATTCGTTACATAAACGGCATTAAAAATTTAGATTCTCAGTATGAAAGTTGAAGATAACAAACAGTGATCAATCTCATAACTCCTATAAGCAATACAAAATAGATAGTACATGCAATCAAGTGGAACTATCCTCGCCGTGGTCGATTTTATTCCAAGGACAATGATCATTTATTCTGCATTACTCGACGGAAGCACATATGCTAAGGAAAAAAGCCCAACATGCCACACAAGAAAATTGTTGTGTTTGTCTGTCCAGAATGTCTTTGGGAAAGAATTTGTTCATATGTTGTTGTTCATATCACATAGAGCTCAAAATGCGTACACGCTGCATGCATCATGCTAGTACATCATTGTAAGGTCTAGTAAAAGTTTACATCTATGTGTGTATACTACAATCAAGTACTCAGGCTTAGGTGAAAATTTAGAATGATTTTGGGTGAACCTTTGGTGAGTACTAAAACCAGATCTGGACTAAAGATGAGAACTGTCTAACGTTTGTGAATGATTTAATGTTTACGATATTTGAATTGAAAATCAATTGAAGAATTGGATGGTTATTTTTCAGCATTGCACAGTTTCTTACGATATGGCATCATATGTGCTGTTCCATGGCTGTTCCGTTAATCGCTACTTACCCAAAGGATGTAAGATGTACATGTAGATGAAAAATGCACACATTGAAAAGGTTTTTTTTTTTAAAGTGTAGATATAAGAAATAAATTATCATTTTTCGAAAGCTAAAATTTCACAACTGCAACTGTGTATGCAAACAGATTTGTCTATAGTGTTTTACTGAATTAGTATATTTATACACTGTTGCAGTTATCTTTAAGAATAATAATTCATCGCATGTAAAACTAGAGCTATCTCATATAAATGGTGATTGATTCTAAATGATATTATCAAGAGGAGTGGATCCAACAACATTATGTGATAAAAACAATTTAAGGAATATATCTGTTTATGTGCGAAGTTTTTACGCGGAGAAACTCTATGTTATGGCAGAGCTACGGCTCAAACTATCTCAATAAACCTAGTTTGTATTCTCTCTGTTTTGTATTTTCCCCTCACATGTTTTGCTATACTATGCATTGTATGTAACATGAGACCTCCATGAAAAGGAAATAAAAAACTGAATGAATGACTGTCATTCTATTATGTCGTATTAGCCAATCAAAACACAAATTACAGAACAGTTTCGATTCATTGGAATGAAAAGTACCTATACACTCACTTATTTGTTTACTTGAGCAATTATATTGTGAACACTAGATGTAACATAGCACATTGTTTAATTTTCAAGGAGTTAGAACATATAGACAACACTAACAGAGTGGTGTAACCTGCATAGCCATCGCCTAACTATGTCTTTGTTTCGCGTTATTACGTATTTGTTTCTTCTTCCAATAATCTGCATTCCACCTCTGGTGTATTGTCGCAGATGACAATTTACAAATGCCCATGGGAACCACCGTACTAGCAAACTGTACGGTGAATATTTACATCAGGTGCAGGTGCAGTTAAAAGCCATAGCTGGTATGGTAGTATGTACAGCTAAAACATTTTGGTATTATGGAAGGGCGGTCATCTGGAGGCTGTCTTTGAATCCATCCAGTGTGGAAGCGGTGACAGCTCTTGTTGGTAGGTCATTCCAAAGACGGATGGTAGATGGGAAGAATGACTGCTGGTGGCCCTTTGTCCTAGAGTAGGGTACGAGGAAACGGATGTCATGTCCACGGGTTGTTACTGTGGTCACTCTAGGAATGAGATGAGTTGTTGGTATCTCTATGAGTTGGTGTATGATCCTGTATAGCATGATGACTTTTGCTGTATGTCTTCGTTGTTGTAACGTCTCCCATTGCGATCGTTCCATCATACTGGTCACACTACTGGTGGTTCTGTAGTCTCCAATGACAAAACGTGAAGCTCTTCTTAGCACCATTTCTAGTCTGTTGATATTGACTGTGTCACTGGGTCACAGATCACTGATGCATATTCCATCACTGGTCTCGCTAGGGTGATGTAGCATTGCTCCTTGATCTTACTAGGACATGTGTTGATGTTTCTTCTAAGGAATGCATTGATGTTGTTTGACTTCTGAATTACTGTTCCAATATGGGTGTTTCATGATAGGTTGCTGCTGATGTTAAGACCTAAATACTTTGCTGATTTTACTGTAGCTAGTGGTTTTCCATGGATGGTGTAGTCAGTAATGATGGGTTTCCTCTTGTTGGTAACTCTCAGTATCTCACATTTGTGTGGGTTGAATTGCATCAGCCAAGTGTCTTCCCAGTTTTGCAGGTTGTCTAGATCTTCTTGGAGTAGTCTTGCATCCTCTGTTGTACTGATCTTTCTGTACAGTAGGCAGACATCTGCGAATAATTTGGCTCTTGATGATACTAATTCAGGTAAGTCATCGATGTATATCAGGGAGAGTAGCAGCCCCATCACAGTTCCTTAGGGCACGCCTGTGGTGACTTTAGATGTTTCTGACTTCTTCCCATCCAGAAGTACCTGTTGTGTTCGGCCTTGTAGGAAGCTGGTAATCCAATTAAGTGTGTTTCCTCGGATTCCGTAGTATTGGCATTTGTTGAGCAGGCATTGGTGAGGCACTTTATCAAATGCCTTGGGGAAGTCTAGTAGGATGCAATCCATCTGTTCTCCGGAGTTGAGTGCATCTGCTAGCTCTTGGATAGTGATAAATTAGCTGTGACTGACATGATCTCTTCTTTCTAAATCCGTGTTGGTACGTGGACAGAATGTTATTCTTTTCAAGGTGTGATATGATGTTACTGTGTATTATGTGCTCCATGAGTTTGCAACAAATTGAAGCCAACGAGACAGGGCGATAGTTGGAAGCCTTCCCTCTGTCACCCATTTTGAGTAAGGGTATGATGTGTGCTTCTTTCCACTGTTCTGGTATTCTACCTTGATGTATTGAGGCGTTGAATATGGTAGTCAGGATAGGTGTAATTTCCTTTGATAGTTCTTTTAAAAGTCTGCCTGGAATGCAGTCTGGTCCAGTGGCTTTATGTGGGTTAATATTCCGGAGCAGTTTGTCGACTCCTTCATGGTGTACTGAGATGTCTGGTACTTTGGGGTATGGATTATCTCCTTTGTTTGGTATATGGTCTTAATTCTCTGTTGTGAATACTGAGGTAAATTGGTCATTCAGTATGTTGGATTTACTTCCGATGTCACAGTGAAGTATATCATCCTTCCGCAATGGTGCTACATCTGAAGATTCTGTGCGTCTACTCTTGATAAATCTGTAGAATCGTTTTGGGTTATTGGAATGATCGTCAGTTAGCATGTTTGATATGTAGGAATTGTATGTTTTTCTGCATTTGGATTGAACATGCTTCTTCATTATCCTGTATTTTCCCCAGTCTTTCTTATTGCCTGATTGTCTTTTTCTGTTGTATGTAGGTTGTTTGTTCTTAGTAAGACGCTTGATTTCTCCAGTTATCCAATTTGGTTGTATCTTTGGCTTGTGTATTTTGATGGTATGAACTTCTCCACAAGTTGACTGCAAAGTAAATTTATTCCATAGTTTGTTGACATCAGTTGACTCTGTATAGTTTTCATTGAATTCCTCAGCAAATACTGTCGTGTTGCTGTGAAGTGACTTAATGTCTGCTTTTTTTCCACAAATAAATTTTATGTCTCGATGGTTTCTAGTATTTTGCTTTCGTCGGTGTTTCAATAAATGGGATAGTATCATGATCACTTATTCCCGGAGTACCAGTATATCTCTGGATCAAGTTGGGGCGGTTAGTGAAAAATATGTCCAAAATTGATTCCTCACATGTCTGAAATTCTACTACTTGTGATAGTCCTGTGTCGACTGCAGTTGTAAGGAAGTGTTCATTTAATTCTTTCGGATATTTGTTGCCATTTACTGTATCTGTGTTCCAATCTATGTCTGGTACATTGACATCTCCTCCAATTCATATAGTTGATGTTGGAAATTTTTCTTTATGTCGTTGCATAATGCCATGGCATGATTTACATCTCTATTTGGTTGGCGATAGAAAGATGACACTATGAGTGGTGTATATCCTGGTGTTTCTATTTGCACGGTTATTATTTCGCTCTCAGTATTGATATCAACTATACTGCTAAGAAGCTCTGATTTAATAGCTATTAATACACCGCCATACCCGTCTTGTCTATCTTTGCGATATACTTCATATACTGGTGGTATAATATCTTGGTTTGTAATTGTTGGTCTTAACAACCCGCAGCCCCCCCCCCCCCCCCCCCCCCAAGCTGAGAATTGTTTTTATCATAATTATAATATGTAATAAAAATTTAACGCAAATATTTGTAAGCACGTGCATACAGTGCTACAGTATAGCTACGCCACTGCAGGTTGCATCACTCTATTTATGTGGAGGTTCACGTCGAATCATGGCCGAAAGAAAATAATTCCTGGAACTTTACATGTGTTATGGGACTTTCCTTATGAGGTAGGCTCTCCAATATTTTGTGAGATGTAAATTCAAGTATTGTGTTTGAAAATTTGTGAGTAAAAACCATGACAGAAGGATTTAAATATTTTTTGGATTTTTGTTGTAGGGGTGGGTGATTTGGCTTTTGACCAGCTGATTTTGCACGTGCTTGACTTCGATGTGAACAAACTCTCACGCCTTGCTGGATGGGTATGTATTTTTTGGTATGAAAATGCTCATTAAGAACTGTGCTACATGATGTGAAAGTACAACTTCTGAAAAGTTTACTTTAAGGAAGTAGGGTCAGGTCAAAAGTGAGTAATTTTGGCAAGAAGATATAGGCAAAATTAATAGAGTGGTGCAACCTGCAGTTGTTGATGTAAACCAATATTGGCTATTATTGTCGGAATTCATTTTGAAACTGCATGCAAATAAGAAAGATAAGATATATATTGAACTACCTTTATACGATATAAGAAACCAAGTGTGATTATTTCTTTGACCCCATACGAAATCTGAACGGACAGTAGGATGTGACTGCATATTCTGTCAATAAACAGGCAGTGTGATGTGTTTATGCATATTCTGTCAATAAACAGGCAGTGTGATGTGTTTATGCATATTCTGTCAATAAACAGGCAGTGTGATGTGTTTATGCAGATGAAGTGATCTTTTAAAACCTGTTTAACTTGTGAATATTCACATTATATAAATCTTTATTGGCACTAAAGCACATGTAAGTGTTGTTAGACATGTAATATAAATGCAACTCATACTAGAGTGCCATCGGTGTCGGATCACAGAAACTTCGGGAGTTTCTACTCCCCCCCCCCCTAACTATTGGAACTTTTTATTCGACACCAGTCTTTTGATCTCGCCCCTTACGTGGTACATGTATTATGATCGTAACAATCCTTTGTTTCTATGGTATAAAGAATCTCTGATATGTAAACAAATTTCTTTTGTAGACACAATATAGGGAGGATTCAGTAAACAAGATACATGATATTTTTGAATACTCTTTATAGACAATGGCTACTTATAGCCACTGTCTTATGCTGTCGCTTCATTTTTGATATGTTATTATAAATGACAATCAAATAAAAATGTTTTTCACCATCAACACTGATTTTACCATTTTATCTTTTTTTTTGCAAAATCTATATGAATGACAGGGCTAAAATACATACCTGTCTGTTTCTATATATTATATATAAAACTGATGCGCACTTATTCTTACTTTTGTAAGAGCTCTCTTTCTATATATCATAATTAAACTGATGCGCAATTATTCTTATTTTTGTCTGTTTCTATTTATATCATATATAAAACTGATGCGCAATTATTCTTACTTTTGTAAGAGCTCTGTTTCTATATATTAAGATAAGAGCGCAGGTTCCTTGAATTGGAAGGCACAGATATGATTATATTTCTAGTTTTTATACACCCGTCGTTAGTTCTACATATGTTATGGCGTTGTCCGTGCGTCTGTACGTCCGGCTGTCCGTCAGGGGTAATGTTTTGCGGATTTTTCCCCGTAACGGATGCACGTACAGTTTTGAAATCTAGTCACAGTTTCTCAAGAAGTGTAAGAGTGTGTTTGCATTTCAGCTGCATGGATCGGTACACCTTGACCTACTTTAGGGCTATAAGTAGGTCAAACAGTTTCCCAGACTCTTTCTCATTACGGATACATATATTGTCCTGAAATTTAATCATAAACTTTCTCTCGGAGGAATACAAGTTTAGCTTGTATTTCAGTTGGATTGATCCGTCCGATCGGGACCTACATAAGGGCTAAAAGTAGGTCAAATAGTTTTCGGACTTTTCTTCATTATGGATACAGATATTGCCCTGAAATTTAGTCACAGACTTCCTCTTGGAGGAAAACAATATCAATTTGCATTTCAGCTGGATTGGGCAATCTGTCCGTGACCTACATTAATGCTAAAAGTATGCCAAACAGCTTTTTTCATTACGGATACATACATGTATATTGCCCTGACATTGAGTAACAAGCTTCCATTCAGAGGAATGCAAGTTCATTTTGCATTTCAGCTGAATTAGTCCGTCCTTGACCTATTTTCAGACTAAATGTAGGTCAAAAAGGTTTCCTACTTTTTTCATAATGGATACAGATACTGCCCTGAAATTTAGTTACCAGCTTCCCCTCAGAGGATTGTACAATTAGTTATATAAACCAGTCAACAATGTAGTTTTGTCGTAAATATACACAGCAGACAGATACATGGACAGAAATGGATAGATGATATTTATACATAACATGGCGAATAATACAGGCAGCCTTATAAAAAAGTCAACAATTTATCGTTTTCGTCGAAATCACACAGTACTATATCTATTTTTGAAAATGTGTGGAAAAATTAAATCTCTGTTACACATTTGATTTTATAGTAGTGCACAGATATCCGGTTACCGGGTGTCTTGTATGTTATCAGCGATTTCCACGAAATGTCGAATTTAGATAAGAACTGATACGTATAAGATTTGGATTCGTGTTAAGTATCCGCCATAAGTCTATTATTTAATCTGTGAAAATAAAAGACTATCATATTACAATATAATCATTCCTCGAATAAAAATGATATTTTTATAGAGCTGTTTTAGAACAAGAAAATGGTATTTTAATTTAAGTGTGACAGTAAAACCGAAACTACATTTTTCGCCACTGTGATATTTGAAACTGAAACCGGTAGTAGGAAAAATATGAATTAAGTCTTGAATAGTTACATAGTAGTGCTCGTTCAAGTGGAAATTAAGTGAACTGTATTTCTTTGAAATTGATATCCTCATGGTCAGTATTTTGGAACTGTATGAAGTAGGAGAACTACTATCCTTACCTGTAAGTAAAGTGAAAATGCTACAATACAAAGCGATGTGAAAATTAACAAGAGCTAGTAAGTAAACTTAGATACTAGCATTAGTAGTCACTAACCCTACACGTACTAATTATAATACCTCCAAATACTATTGAAATTGTGTATGTTCTTAACATTAGATAAATTCGGAGAGGAAAAAAAAAAATTGTCACCACGGAATAAATATTGTACTTTAATTTTGTCATCACTTTTCTTGCCGTTTCTTAAAGACATAAAATGCAATATTTCAATTTATATTATCACTGGGAGGCTTAAATATTTATAATATTTATCAAAATTATGAAGTGAGAATAAGAATTCTATGCCACGTAAGTGGGGAATAGGGATTAAAGGAGAGCAGAATTCTGTCTTACTCTCTATCTCATAACAAAAAAACCAACAAGTAAAAGTTTGTAAAATACATATTCACCTTTTTCCCAAATTGAAATCAGTTCATTAAAACCCACATGCAGCGAGGTTTGATGAGGCAATCAATGTGGGTCAATCACTACAGTCCTCCTTATCCTGGATATGAAATGTGACTGATTGTCCTCTTTATCTAATAATCATCATGCAGCGATGACGTATTTTGATATTTTAATTTAATACAATGATTGAATATTTCGACATGCGCAAAATAGTATCTTTGTACATGTTGACCCCAACTCTTTTTTTTTCCCGTTGTTGTAATTAATGACACATTGAAAGAATTCACAAACATAGATTTCATTATGTTGATCATGGTTATGTGACGTCAAATGTTTACATAGGCATACTATAAGGGGCAAGGTAGAACGAGAGGTCCTGAGTTCGAACAGCGCTTGTGTCATGGCGGCGTCAAACTTAAAAGACGTACAAACATAGGAAGCTATAGCTCCTTCGCCAAACGTTTGGGATTTAAAAGTGTGAATCACGGGTCTTTCGGATGTGACATTAAAGACAGAGGTACCGTGTCGCGAAAGGCATTGGCACGTTAAAGAACCTTCGCTGCTACGGCCTTGAGCGCTAAATGTAGGTCTAAATTTGTGGTACTTCACCTACAGCTGGTGACGTCCCAAAATGAGCGAAAAATGCTCGTCTTCAAAAGGGATACCTTGTCGTCTCGCATCTATCGCTTTGCCACGGTATTATATTTTCGTCATACCTGTACATTAAGCATAACGTGGTGCCCTGCATTGTGTAGAGGACCACAAGACTAGGATGAAATTGAGATAATCTATGAAAGTTCGTATTATCACCCCAATAGCAGGGTGTCACTTTGCTTGATTGAGCATGGAAAGTTTTGGACAGGTTTTACTTCAGTGCTCAATTACCATAGCATGGTCATCCTAACTCACTTTCATTGAAACCACAGGGCCAATCATTGAATGAAATTTGCAAGCAAAATGACACACTGTTATCGTGAAATCAAGGAGATGTGACTTTACAAAGTCTCCGCCATTTATGATAAAATAATTCTGGGATTGTGACAGAAGGAATTCTAGACGAATGTGCAGCTTTAGCTTTAGTCATTGGAGCTCACAGTAATTATCTTATTTGGTATGTCCAGAGGTCCGTGTTTGTCCAACTCTCTATTTTGCATTTCTTATAGAAGTTATGAAATTGATTACTGTTAGTTATCTTTACCTTCCATATATAACCTGTCATTGGTTGATCACTGTTCTATATATTAATTTTTTTTTTCATCCTACACGTCAGAATTTTCTACTTTCAATTTCGTATTAGTCAAGGAAATGAGCTTGAAACGTACACGTAAGTATTTTGTTTCATTTTACAATTTCTTGAATGTTCTGCTTTTATGAAATGAATTCGAGGCTCTTCCACATCTGCCTCATATTTTGGTATTTTATTGTACGTAGATGTTAAAGCTATACAAGGTGTAACTGACGGTATTTTTCAACTATCCCCGTATACACCCATGCACACCTATAGGTATAACTAATATAATGCCCATGATCTGATGGGAAATTCAGCAAAAATAAACAAGGGGACATTGCTTGAGAGCATACCTATAATGATTGTTTCGTATAAACCACCAGAGCCGCCGATGCAGTCGTGGTATGGGCATTAGAACGATGATTGCCGAACATTATCGGGTTGCTGAGACCTAGGTCATATCAAGATGGAAACTGATGTGACTAACCTACACGTTTCTTTTGTTTTTAAAATATTACATCGTGCCATGAATGGTCTTACCTATTTAAGTGTGAGAAAGTACTATTCCTCAGTGTGCCACGAAAATGAGATTTTGATAATGAATTTTCTATAGAAGTGGCAAATTGGATAAACTGTTTAGAAATCGGACACGTGCGCAGTGCCTTTCTTTTGCAATTCTCCAAACTGGTGACATCCGAGGTTGATGCACATCAGAGATTACCAATACGAATTACTGTCAGAAAGACAATTATAATTCATAAATCGACATTTTCAGCTGATTCTGAAAGGTTTACTGCTTCAGATCCAATATGATTCAATGCATTGAATCACTTTAATCTATTTGTTCTTATACTTATCTATCGTAAGTTACAGCTTGTATCACTTTAACGGCAAAACAGACACCTCATCTTTATGACAAATCTCCATCATCAACTTCCCATATCTATGTAGCAATATTCTACTATCACCTGGATATGGTGTTTATGGCTCTTGAATGATTCGATACGCGAGAGCATGTTCTGCGTATGATCAATTATTATATCGGGACAGGCTAATGACAAATAAGTTGATGTTATTGAGGTTTGAACAGTCTCATTTGAAGTCAGCATTTTGCAAATCCGATCGTCGTTATAAGGATGCAATTTGTAAATAGAACCTGTCGTTAGATCGAACGTTGCCTGACGTGTTTCATACCAATTGTTAGACGGTTCGTTACACACTGGTTTTGACTACGGATTGCTCTGTTTACCTGATAAAGATAGAAGGCTCACGGCGCGCTTTACTGGTCGACAGGGGATGTTTACTCCTCCTATGCACCTGATCCTCTCAGTCTGAGTCCAGGGGTCCGTGTTTGTCCTACTGTTAATTTTGCATTTTTTATGAGATTTATGATATTGACCACTTGTCGTTAACAGATCAGAGGATATGTACTACACGACTCCTTCAGTTATATGAGATACATTCTTCAATATAATATAATTCCGAGTGCCATGCAGGTGGTGCATCATTTTTACAACAATAGCATCACGCATAAGTGACTTGTGCACATCTTATGTATTTGCTTTCTATGTATGTCTGCTTTCACTAAAAAGTGACCATGAAATTTATACACATTGTAAAGGACATCCTGATGGTGCTTCATGAAAAAAGAAAGAAAAACATATTCATTGACGAGTTATTTTTGGCCACATCGTCCCGCATGTCCTTAAGTGATGTAATCTCAACAAGTTCAAGGCAATCAATCACTGAAATAAAACAAGAGTACTGCAAACGGTACATAATGCGCCCGTGAAAATGCTTATATATAGGGTGTTTTTCTTTTGTAGAATTTCACTTCAGGTAGAATCAGCCATCATCAGGTTATGTCATCCTTTTGTTGCATTGCATGAATAAAGGATCTTGGCCTAAACTGTACAAGATGTAGATAGAAAAACCAAGAGTTCTGTGCGTAAAATATTTCCCCAAATTTGACCACATTCAACAACCTGTAGTAAATGTTTAAAACATCAAAGAAAATTAAAATTTGTTGGGAGAATCAAAATCCATCACGTGATCATCGTCCCGCATATCCTTAACAGTTTTAAGGATGTACCCGATTTGATGTTTCGATATTGTGATTACATGGTGCTCAATTTGATACGTGTATACGGTGATCAACCAAACGGCTAAAGAGATGGTAAAATTGACGTAAATACAACAAAACAATCTCAATTAATCTTGTAAAGGTCTTCAGCGGGATACATTCGTTACTCGCTCAGTTTGGGACATATACCGGAGTCATCAAGGATGTGAAATGGAAATCCTCATTGGAATTCAGCTTTGCCTCGCCCGATGTGGATTTTCATTTTACATCCTAGATGATCGGTCCCAAACTGAGTGTAACTAATCATAAATGTAGAGTGATGTAGGAGAGTAACATAATGTATAGATGGCGGAGTTGATTGTATCTTGTTTAACGTCTCTCGAGAGAATTTTTCACTCATATGGAGACGTCACCAAGACAAGTGAAAGGCTTCAAATTCAGACCTTTGATCGGCGCTTACGGCCATTGAGCAGTGAGAGTTCTTTAACGTGTCACACCTACTGTGGCACGGGACATCCGTTTTAAAGTCATCTCCGAGGACCCGTGACATGCACACCTTTTGCAAAGCGTGTAGCGATGGAACTGTTTTAACGACTTACATATAGGTCTGTCGCGGACGGGATTCGAACCCCGGACTTCCGCATGCGGGGCGAACGCTCTAACCTCTAAACCACCGCAGCAGTTTGGCTGAGTTTACAGGAGAACAGAATCATATGAAACTGTGTTGCTACGATAGCCTGATAGCTACAATAGCACTCTCACAAAGGAAATATCACACAGGTGGAGATCTTAAATAGGTGGAAATCTTTAACAGGTGGAAATCTTAAACAGGTGGAAATATCAAACAGGTGGAGATCTTTAACAGGTGGGAATCTTAAACAGGTGGAAATATTAAACAGGTGGATATCTTTAACAGGTGGAAATCTTAAACAGGTGGAAATGTTAAACAGGTGGAGATCTTTAACAGGTGGGAATCTTAAACAGGTGGAAATATTAAACAGGTGGAGATCTTTAACAGGTGGAAATCTTAAACAGGTGGAAATATTAAACAGGTGGAGATCTTTAACAGGTGGAGATACAATAATGTTAACTATCACACAAACAGCAATCAGGTGGATACATCCTAGCGCTGTCGATTCACATATGAAATAAGTGGAGATACAATCATGCTATTACAACAGGGAAGTTGATGTGCAATAATGCTATCACACATGAAGGGATTACACAAGTGGAGGTAAACTAGTGACATCGTACACAATAAGCAATATAATCGTGGACATGCATGATAACAGTAAATATTAAAGTGGACGAGGTGAACAAATGTTAGTGCTATCACATGGGAAATATCAAACAGGTAGAGAGATACAATTATATCACTATCACATAGGAAATACAAACAGGTGGAGATGCAATTATATCACTATCACATAGGAAATACAAACAGGTGGAGATACAATTATATCACTATCACATAGGAAATATCAAGCAGGTAGATATATATTTATATCATTATCACACAAGAAATATCAAACAGGTAGAGATACAAATATATCACTATCACATAGGAAATATCAAACAGGTAGAGATACAATTATCTCACTATCACATAGGAAATATCAAGCAGGTAGATATATATTTATATCATTATCACACAAGAAATATCAAACAGGTAGAGATACAATTATATCACTATCACATAGGAAATATCAAACAGGTAGAGATACAATTTTCTCACATTATCACCAGTGTGAGATTGACTTTACCCATGTGAGACAGCCATGTGAGATTTTTCTGTCTCACACTGCTGCGGCGTCATTTGATTGTGACGTCATATATTTTCTATGATTTACGTTACACGGTGAAGATTTACGTTACACGGTGAAGTAAAAATATTTTGCATTGTTATCTTTGAATTTTAATTTATATAGCTTTCTGGCGGACAATCTTGGGTTTTTTAGTTTACACTTATAGTGTAAACCATTTTCGGGTATGCTCTTTCTGCCTATCTAATTAGTTTTTGCATCGAAGTTCAAATGAGGATTTTGATAATTTGGAATTTTCTCAAAGCTACTAAAGGACTAAGACCATGTTTAGCTATATCGGACCTGTGGTGTGTTAAAAAATAAAGCAGAATGAATTGAAATAAAATTGTTATCATTTGATAATATAATCTTTATACCATCGCGACGTGCCAAGATTTCCCCGCCAAAACGTCAGCTTGTGGAATTCTATACAAGACAAAACCGGTATCGGTCTGGTTTTCTGCAGAAATCTCCACTTTTTTCAAATTTAGTCATATAATTCATATAAAACACGACCTTCGATCCAGAAACTGACTGTAGTCTATCAAAATCTATCAATACAAATAAATTTTGCACGAACGATTTTTTGGATCGAAAGGTGTGCTGTTGATGAATATCAACTTTGAAATAAATCGAGAGCAATCCGGAATTATTTATTTTTGTGAGAGTTGTGGGTATTTTATTAATTATGTTGCTTTGAAAAATTAAAACAACATACTTATGTGGAGTCTACATCATTTCCATGCAGAATACACCCCTATGTGGTGTTTTTATCATAAGTTTGTGCAGGAATTCTAAAAGCTATAGAATTTTGATGCGTAAACAAACGAATCTGCTGTCCGACAAATCGGACCTTCAATGCTATAGAAAGTTTTTATTTAGACGACACCAACAGAATTACTAAGATCAAAATGAAAAGAATTTATAGAACATGCATTGATATAACTAAAACTATTGCCGATATATCGAAAGTATAACGTTAACTAGGGCAAGTAAACGTATGAAGGATTTTTAAGCATGTGACGTCATAGATGTCGTGGCTTAGTGGTAGAGAGCCCGTCCTTCAATCGGGAGATCCGGGTTCAATTCCTACCCGTGTCAATATTTATTTTTTTTTAAATAATACTGTTAACTACATTTTTCTTGGCGTTATTGAAAAATTAATTTCTTTCAAGACACCGAAGATGAAATTATACCTGAATACAAATAAAAATAGCAATCACAGAACACCAACAAAATATGCAAGGATTACAGATTACATTTTTTAAAATTCATTGAAAAAACCCAAACCAAAATACTCTATTTTCGGACTTGATTTTATTTCAAAGAATGAACCAGCAAAAGATAATGGAAAGGAAAGTTTTCCAATGCATCTAATGTACAGAAGAAAAGTCAGAAAAAATGTGAATCCATTAGCTATTCGTCATTTCCTGCAGAGTAAGAACTTTCTTGTTGAAACCACCACATGCTATATTGTGTAGCAAGTGTAGACGTGTGTCAGTCAATTCACATCCAACAAAATTGTCACCACCAATCTCGGCCACTTCCTGAGACAAAGTCTCTACAGAGAATTTCAATACCTCTCAACAGAACCAGGCCTGGGGTAATGGTAATTAAATGACAACCAGTTTCAATGTAATGGGGGTGTAATGGACCATTTTTGCATTACAAGTAATGGTAATGTAATGCATACTGTACTAAAAATTATTTTTCATTACATTTACACTACTTCAAATATTTGATGATATTTCGAAGATTTAGAATAATTCATTTTATTAGTGATTGACTGAAGCATTTGAAACATTGATGACAATCAAATGCAATGAATAACTTAATAGATATGTTTCCTAACATTGCTGAATATTTTGTGTACTTATGTTAATGTATAATTAAAAATCATAATACAGAAATAATTTTTCTGCCATTTCTTTAATATCTGACAGTATGTTATGTAAATGTGTAATGTAAATTCACTCTCAAGTAATGTAATACATTATATTTCAAAATAGGAGTAATGGTAATGTGAAATTTTCTAGGTAATGTAAGGCGTTACATTGCAATGTAATTGACCTCAATCCTGGATAGAACACCTTCTCATGCATATATGCAAGTGCCTTGGACCCCAACTTGTCATTTCCTCTTTTGCAAGATTTTCAGCATTTCTTCATAGAGATCATAATTCCAAATGCAAGGTGTCCAAGATGATGAATTCAGACCTGACCAGTGTTTTTGACAATTTGATAACTTTTGACTCTACACTTTTCATCATTCAAAAAGTACATTATGACATTCATAATTCAACATGCAGATTTTCATTTGAATCATCAAATATGAATTCTTCCAAATAATACCCCCCCCCCAAAAAAAAAAAACACTTAAAAAACCTCCACAGGTATATTTCAAATGACATAGAAGTGCCATGGGTTAATAAGGGTTAAACTTCAGAGTCGACATGTTTCTTCCAAGCAATATAGTCTTGTTTGGATCCAGTTTTTCCAGTTCTGATATAACTGCCTGATACTGTACAATGTAGGTGTCAATCTGGTCCCCCTATTGTGGGAATCTGTTTCCACATAACTGCTGTATAATCTGGTACCTTGCTATTGGCAGGCACAACAAGGAAGCCATTCCTTCAGAGATGTCCAACACTTATTAGCATGTGTCACTGATGCCACTATCATTGATGAATCTGATGGCAGTGATGATAGCATTATTGAGGAGTAAGAATATGGATTCTTGTCAATCTGATTCATGTCACCCTTGCCATCAATTTTTGCTGTACATATTATATCATCCTGAAATTCAAATTACTCCAGTATTATATCATTATCAAAACTATATCATAAATGAAAGGTGAAGATAACAAAAAGTGATCAATCTCATAACTCCTACAAGCAATACAAAATAGATAGTTGGGCAAACACGAACCCCTGTATTATAATATTCATATAAAAGTTGTATTTTCATGCCCTCATGTATTTTCATTGATACAGAATTCAGAAAAATTACATTTATGTATTCGGTGGGAGATTGACATGTCTCCAACTAAACAACAGAGGACAGTTTAGCTACATGTACATTTATAAATAATTATATACACAAACATTTCATTTGAATTTGATTCCCCATCTAATAATTTTTGTTGTAGCTAATGTTGATATATTACATGTATCTTACTTCACAATTATCAGCAAATTCACAAAATATTTTTATCTTTCATGCTCTTTCTTGTGGTAGATGTATGGACAAATTTAATATTCAATAATATAAAGGAGATAAGCTAACAAAAAAATATATGCTTAAATCATGGTAGTACCCATGAAATTCAACATTCTCTGAGTGATTCTATATCTAATCCCAATGCAGGCATGTAAGTTGTAAGTGTAATTGTTGAAATTAAGTTTGACATGTTTACAATTTATCTTGAAATAAGGCATATTTAAATTATAAAACCAAACTGTTCTTATGATTTTCCTGGCTTAATGGTGCTTTTAAGTATTTAAAAATTATTGAATGTAAAAATCATTCCGACTTTTCTAATCCATGTTTCCGCGTAAGGCCAAAAAAAATATATATGTTAATTGGTTTCCACTTTCCCGACCTACCCTAATTAAAAATTTCTGTTGACCCTAACACATTTTTTTCTATTCTCACAGATTTTGCAAATGTCATCACTACAACAAGAATATATCTATTGACTTATGAAGTTATTTATTATGCACTAATACCAGACAGATTCCAAACCACAGAAACAGTTTTTGTTTACAGTAAATTGAAGAAATGCATCGATTCATCATATAACTTTTATTTGATTACTAAATAATCACTAAGTTAAGTTTAAACATAGTAGAATACTAGAATACCAAATCATTCGAAAATTATTCAACCTATAACCCCCCACAGGTCTATACATGTTACCCCAGAGACATATACCATTATGGAAATATACATCTATATACAATTATATGTCTCTTTAACCTATACAAATACTTTTTAGACCATACAATGATACATGGAAAGTTCAAAGTGTGAAGTGAGTCAAACATCATGTAAGAAAATTCAAATAGACCCGAGAAGGTCATGCACTTGGAATTGAAAATGGCATGATCGTGAAACAGCTGATTTTTCTGATCAGCTGATATACATACAATTTTAAATCTTAACAATATATAATTATAATAGATAAACAATAAATATATGTTGACAACAGTTAACAGATTTGTTGTGGGATTTCCAACAGCCCAATGCGTGAATATTACGTGTTTGTCAACACACCACAGGCGCACCATACTATTCGTTCCATGCGACTTGTTTATTATTTTTAAGAGCAATTGGTACACCTATTTGGTTATACAGTTTAACGAGTAGAGGTGAAGTATATTCATATTTCTAAAACTTACGTTGAAATGCGACGAGTACATCCTCTGCAACTTCCACGAACAGCACAAACAGGCTAACGGCGCGGCGTGTGAAAATGGCCGAATGAAGGATTGAAAAATATGGTGTGTCATTCGGGCTATAAGTAAAATAACCTTATTGCGTATTTTGAAAGAAAATTTCTTTTTCAAGATCTTATTATATATTAAACCGCTCATTGCATAATTATGTTTTACAATACGTTACCACTTCTAATAATATATAGCGACGTTGTATGACGCAATCTTAAAAAGTAGAGCAAATTATAGGATTTATACTAGTAATGTAAACCTAAAAATAGTGTTCTTTCACGAACTCTACATATAAAAACCAGTACATTATAGGAAAAGAACATGTTAGAGAATATTTCTAACAAAAAATTATTCACTTTGGACGTTAGGCCGAATTTTGATAAACATGGTCTTAGTCCTTTATACACTAAACTGTAGGTAAAATGTGAGAAAAATAATCCTTCATTATTTACTCGTGTGGGATAGGGAAATTCCACCTCTGGAACAAGATTCTCTGTCTAGGACTCGGCAAAGCCTCGTCCTAGACTGCGAATCTTGTCCCCTCGGTGGAATTTCCCTATCCCACACTCGTACTAATGAAGGATTCTATTAATATCACTATCACATAGGAAATATCAAACAGGTAGAGATACAATTATATCTCTCTCACATGGCTTACTTGACTTATTTCCCTCTCTCCCTGTTAAGAACAGGGCCATGAACAATTCTTCTCCATTCTGCTACTCCGTTTGTCTCTGTCCATGTCTTGAATCCAATTTCATCTCTCTCTCTCTCTCTCTCTCTCTCTCTCTCTCTCTCTCTCTCTCTCTCCTGTTCTTCTCCATGTTTCTTTAAGTCAGCCTCTCTTATGCTTTCCTTCAGGAGTCCATGAGAGTGCTATTCTGGCGTGCTTAGTATTGTCCATTCTTAAAACTGCCCTATCACTATCACATAGGAAATATGAAACAGGTGGAAATTCTAAGTGCTATTAGACATTGCATAAATTACACACTTGGATCTCGATACAGGGCCACACACCAATACTATAGAATCTACTTGGCGTGCATTAAAAAAGTCATTACCGGTCAGCGGCACAGTTAAATCTCTGTACGATACTTATTTTAGTCAGTACTGCATCCGAAAAAAATATCTTACAGACTGCCAAGATCCATTCCTTAAATTTCTAGAACTCATTAAATCTGTATATGACCCCTCGATATTCGTACCCAACCTTATTTCATCAAAGCCAAAGGAACCCTTGATTGTCAAAAAACGACTAGTTTTTCAATCACTCGATCTGATTAATGCAAACAACAGCTTAGATGATTTTATGTTGTAAGGTAAGACAGTTTTTAACTATTTTTGACTTGTCGGGGGATGCCGCCCCCAAACCCCCGCTTAGTATACTCAAATGCCGTTGGGCTTTTATTTTTATCGCACGATTTTCATTGCTCAGCATCCGAGGCGAAAATGCAAATGGCGAGGTGTTTACATTCCGCTTAGCAACGGCAGGGGAAATAACTGTTCATGCACAGCCGCGTGCTTCTGGGGACCGGTATACTAGAAACTTCCCTGAGGGAGTAATCCAGGGAGAAGAACTGATTTCGCAGGGAGTGGTCATCTGAAGGATGAAGTCGTCAGAAGAGCCGAGACACTATATCAAAACACTATAATAAAAGGAGTCATGTACGTAGTATATCTCTGTGAGATGATATCCTCAGTTCGAAGTAAGCAAATTGTCTTCGTTGATTAGAATTGGTTTGTAAGCAAACGAACTCTGGCGGAATTTTGGTATCGCGGGGAAAGTGTCATAATATCTTGTCGTTATTATGTTCCCCAAACAAAGTTTGGGAACATATTGTTTTTACTCTGTTTCTTATTAAGGTCTTCCGTTTCCAACGGAAGACCTTCTAGTGATTCTACTGTTTATTATTAAGGTCTTCCGTTTCTAACGGAAGACCTTCTAGTGATTCTACTGTTTATTATTATTAAGGTCTTCCGTCTCCTGCGGAAGACCTTACTATTATTGTTCGCGTTCTTCTTCTTCATTATTATTATTATTATTATTAAGGTCTTCCGTCTCCTGCGGAAGACCTTTCTATTATTGTTCGCGTTCTTCTTCTTCATTATTAAGGTCTTCCGTCTCCTGCGGAAGACCTTACTATTATTGTTCGCGTTCTTCTTCTTCTTCATTATTATTATTATTATTATTAAGGTCTTCCGTCTCCTGCGGAAGACCTTACTATTATTGTTCGCGTTCTTCTTCTTCATTATTATTATTATTATTATTTTCCTTGGTAGTACACGAGTTTTTCTCAGCCATTTCTCGATCGATTTTACGAAATTTTCAGGAAAGATGTCTTTTGGTGACGAGACTTTGCTTGCAAAATTTCGTGGTTGACGTCACTTCCGGTCAGGAGTTATCTCTCTTTTAGTGACTTTTTGAAGGGCCTTGTTGTCCCAAATTTCTACACAAGATAGAGTAAACATTTGAGAAGATTTGTGGGGGATTCGATTTTACCGGAGGCGATTTGCCTAAACGCTCGCCTGCACCTGAAAAAATGGATGCCAAAATTTTTCGCCGATTTCGGCGATTTTTGACCTTTGATCTCCAATATCTTTTTTCTTGCAAATATTTTGTTAAGACATGTAGAACAAAAGTTGTGCACATTTACGACATCTTTTTGAAAATATCAAGATTTAGGGGCT
Organism: Ostrea edulis; assembly: GCF_947568905.1. Lineage (NCBI taxonomy): Eukaryota > Metazoa > Mollusca > Bivalvia > Ostreida > Ostreidae > Ostrea > Ostrea edulis. The sequence continues at coordinate 21,106,490 of NC_079170.1, read as the reverse complement.
AGCCCCTTCAATTAGGGATCTACAAGGGCTCAAAGTATAGATCAAATATCTCAAAAATCGTTAATATTTTGGTATAAGTCAAAGAACAAAAAATGTTCATCTCAACAATCCAAATCTATTCATATAAAAATTTAGGTCATATGTTACGTAATAAGGGATTTTAAGGGCCAAAACCATAAAAAATTTTACCCCTTGTATCTCGAAAACGACAAATATTTTGAAAAGCAATAAAGAACAAAAGTTGTTCAGAATGATGATCTGAACAATATGCATATTTCGTTTTTACCCTATGTGGCCCCGTTAGGGAGCTACAGTTTGGCCCCTAAAAATTACTTCTAGAAATAACTCGAGAACGGTAAAGAATTTCTAAATACTTGTTGAACAAAAAATGTTTGAAATGTCATGACCTTTCTTACGATATCAAGCAAAAGGGGCTGACCCTTTAAATTAGGGGCCCAGAAGGGTCCAAAGGTTTATGAGAATATCTCAGAAACTATCAATATTTTGTAATAAGTCATTGAAGCGGAAATGTTCATCTAAACGAGCTTGTTCTTATCAAATCAAAAAGTAGGTCATATGTTACGTAATAAGGGATTTTAAGGGCCAAAATCATAAATAATTGACGCCTCATATCTTGAAAACGACAAATATTTTGAAAAGCATTATTGAACAAAAGTTGTTCAGAATGATAATCTAAACAATATGTACATTTCGTTTTTTCCTTATGTGGCCCCGTTAGGGAGCTACAGTTTGGCCCCTAAATATTTCTTGTAGAGATAACTCGAGAACGGTAAAGAATTTCTAAATACTTGTTGAGCAAAAAATGTTTAAAATGACAAGGCCTTTCTTACGATATCAAGCAAAACGGGCTGGCCCTTTAAATTAGGGGTTCAGAAGGGTCCAAATGTTTTTGAGAATATCTCAGAAACTATTAATATTTTATAATAAGTTGTAGAAGCGGAAATGTTCATCTCAACGAGCTTGATCTTATCAAATCAAAAAGTAGGTCATATGTTACGTAATTAGAGATTTTAAGGGCCAAAATCGTAAATATTTGACGCCTCATATCTTTAAAACGACATATTTTTTGAAAAGCATTATTGAACAAAAGTTGTTCAATGTGTCATAACCTATCGATCAATATCAAAAAATGGGTCTGTGGGCCTGATGGCTCGCCTGTAGAGTCGATTTTTGTCGATATCAGTCGATTTCAAAAACTTGTAACTGGTAAATATTTTGTAAGGACATATTGAACAAAAGTTGTTCAGTTTATCGAGATCTATCGATTGATATCAAGAAATAGGCCTATGGTCCTAATGGCTCGCCTGTAGAGTCGATTTTTTGTCAATATCGGTCGATCTCAATAACTTTTTACAGGTAAATATTTTGTAAAGACATATAGAACTAAAGTTGTTGAGTCTATAGAGGGCTAACAAATGACATCAAGAAATAGGCCCGCGGGCCTTATGGCTCGCCTGGAGAGTCGAATTTCAAACGAATTTCACCTCAACTTTGCTTCAGAAGCTTATGATATGAAAAATTGATTATATCTAAAGTGTCTTAAAGTCGGAAACTAAATTGGGACTCATTTGTCTTTCCTTTTTTTTTTTTTTACTCCGAGTGCATCAACAAATCGGACGGAAGACCTACTCGTTGCTCGCAACGAGATCGTGTCTAGTTAAGGTCTTCCGTTTCCAACGGAAGACCTTCTAGTGATTCTACTGTTTATTATTATTATTATTTTTCCCTTTTGTCTCCGAGACCGTTGGATGGATTTTCCTGAAACTTTCACAGGTTATAGGGAACGATGGTACCTCGAGGCTTTTTTTTTCATTTTTTCAAAATTCACTTCCGTTCGTCAGATACGTCCGATTTTCCGGTTTTTGAAAGAAACTTTGTCCGGGGGTAAACTTGAAAACCACTAAAGATAATCGAATGAAACTTTCAAGGATGATAGATCTATTTTCTCTATGGTGCATGCACGTAATATTTTTTGTCGCCGTCACTTCCGGTCGTCACCGGAAGTGATCAAATAAATCATCAATTTCAAACTTTTTTCTTTCAAATTGAAACCTACTTTGGTTTACTATATCTCGTTCTAATTCTCAAAAAATGTTGACCCCACCGGAAGTGGAATCTCCAACTTCCGGTTATATCAATGAAAGACTATTCATTCTCTCATTTTTCAGTGCCATAAATCTCGGTCATGAAACTAGTTAATGAGTTGAGTTTTACATATATTATAGTCACTACAAATGTCTAGAGTAACTTCAAATATTTTTGTAAATTTCACTTCCGGTCGGCAAATACGGCTTCTGAGCTGTTTTCGTTGTCAATCGTTTTACTCAGAAACAGTAAATGATAGAGTCACCAAAATTTCAGAGTTAATAGATCTCACTTTGTAGGGGTGCAGTAGGGGGGTAAGAATGTCGGCCGTCACTTCCGGTCGTCACCGGAAGTGATTAATAAATCATAAATTTCAAACTTTTTTCTTTCAAATTGAAACCTATATCGGTTTATTAGGTCTCGTTCTAATTCTCAAAAACTATTGACCCCACCGGAAGTTGAATCTCCAACTTCCGGTTATATGAAAGAAAAACTATTCATTCTCTCATTTTTCAGTGCCATAAATCTCGGTCATAAAACAAGTTAATGATTTGAATTTTACATATGTTATAGACATTATAAATGTCTAGTGTAAATTTAAATATTTTTGTAAAATTCACTTCCGGTCGTGAGATATGGGGTGGACATATTCAAACCTTGTTTTTTCAGTTTCTCAATAATGAATATAGATAGACGCTTGAAACTTGTAGAGTTGATCAACTAACATTAGTCCATTGTACACATAGATTCAATTTTTTCGTCCGTCACTTCCGGTCTATACCGGAAGTATTTGAAAAATGTCGATTTTCCGATTTCTTCGAGTGATTTCTGAGAGATGGTGGATAGATTTTCTTGAAATTTTCAGGAATAATGTCTTATGAAAGGACCTTCCTATAACTATTTTTGTTTTTACAAAATTCACTTCCGGTCGGAAAATATGGGCGATTTTCTGTTTCTCAAAAGGAATTTTGTCCAGCATTTTTTTTGGAAAAGGTAAAATATAGGTTCATCAATTATTCAGGAATTATAAATCTCCGTTTGCAGTCGTGCAGTAGAGGGTTGAACATGTCGACCGTCACTTCCTGTCGTCACCGGAAGTGATTGAAAGAATCGCAAATTTCAAACTTTTTCTTGTAAATTGAAACCTATACTAGCTTGTTAAGTCTCTTTGAAAGTGTCAAAAGAATATTGACTCCGTTGGTAGTCAAAACAACTACTTCCGGTTTCTTGATAAAATACATTTTTACTTTTCATCTCTTTGTCACCATAAATCTCGCGTATATTTGAAGTCTTTCATATGATTTTCACATGTCATAATAAAAGTATCAACTTCTAGAGTTTGGATCATTTTGTTTTTCAAAATTGACTTCCGGTCGGTAGTAACCTACTACTTTTTCTTTCTTTAGTCTACTTCTTTTTGTTGAGAACTCTTTCAGATAGAGACGTGAAATTTTCAGGGAATATAGACAGTAAAGAGTCGCTGTCATTTATAGGAAAACGCATCATAAAAGTACTTCCGGTCATCACCGGAAGTTACGAGAAATGAGTAAAAAATTCGATAATACATTTCTCATTCATTGTTAAGGCACATTTTCTGATATATTTAAATGGTTTTCGTAGGAACAGAAAGCTCTTTACCGGAAGTGATCTAACGGAAGACCTACTCATTACTAGTAATGAGTTTCTAGTTATTAGGGTCTTCCGTCTTCAGCGGAAGACCCTTCTATTATTCTATTGTTGATTTTTCACTTTTCTTATTATTATTAGGGTCTTCCGTCTTCAGCGGAAGACCCTTCTATTATTCTATTGTTGATTTTTCACTTTTCTTATTATTAGGGTCTTCCGTCTTCAGCGGAAGACCCTTCTATTATTCTATTGTTGATTTTTCACTTTTCTTATTATTATTATTCTTTTTTTTTCTCCTTACCGATTTTTGTGCAGAAGATTTCTCGGAGATGGCTGGATCGATTTGCTTCAAATTTTCAGGATTGATGCGTTGCCATTTGAAGTTTGTACCGCCGTTTCAATTTTTGAAAACTCACTTCCGGTTGGAAGTTATCCCCCTTTTATCGATTTTCTGATGACCATTTTGTCCAGACAAAAACTCAAAAACGATAAAAGCTAGAGTGCTGAAATTTTCAGTGATGTTAGACGACATGCTGTAGTTGTGCACCTGGGTTTTAAAAATTTCCGGAAGTGCCTATTATGGAAGCTCGGTAGGGGTCGAAAATGAAGTTTTAAAAAGTGTGCAATTTTTTTCCACGTTTTAAATCATAACTTTTTACTCGTAAATATTTTGTTTAGACATATATAACAAAAGTTGCACAGTTTATTGAGATCTTTCGTGCCATATCAAGAAATGGGCCCATGGGCCTCATGGCTCGCCTGAACCATTGAATTTCTGTTACAATGATTAACTTTTTTCTCACGAAACTTTTGATAAGACATGTAGAATAAAAGTTGTTCAGTTTTGCAAGTTCTATTCAATGATATCTAAAAATAGGCCTCCGGGCGTCATGGCTCGCCTGAACAGTGGAATTTGTATCGCAATTAATAACATTAATAACTTTTTCCTCGAGAAGCTTTTGACATGACATGTAGAACAAAAGTTGTTCAGTTTCGCAAGCGTTAACTAGCGATGTTAAGTAATAGGCCTGTGGGTCTCATGGCTCACCTGAACAGTTGGGTTATTGTTGCAATCTATAACATTTTTGTCAAGAAACTTTTAATAAGACATCTATAACAAAAGTTGTTCAGATTTGCAAGATCTTTCGAACAACATTATGAAAAAGGCCAACGGGCCTCATAGCTCGCCTGAAGAGTTTGATTAGTGTCACAATCAATAACTTTTTTCTGGAGAAACTTTTGATAAGAAATGTAGAACAAAAGTTGTTCAGTTTCGCAAGCGTTAACTAACGATGTTAAGAAATAGGCCTGCGGGTATCATGGCTCACCTGAACAGTTGGGTTATTGTTGCAATCTATAACATTTTTGTCAAGAAACTTTTAATAAGACATTTAGAACAAAAGTTGTTCAGTTTTGCAAGATCTTTCGAACAACATTATGAAAAAGGCCAACGGGCCTCATAGCTCTCCTGAAGAGTTTGATTTGTGTCACAATCAATAACTTTTTTCTGGAGAAACTTTTGATAAGACATGTAGAACAAAAGTTGTTCAGTTTCGCAAGCGTTAACTAACGATGTTAAGAAATAGGCCTGCGGGTATCATGGCTCACCTGAACAGTTGGGTCATTGTTGCAATCTATAACATTTTTGTCAAGAAACTTTTAATAAGACATCTAGAACAAAAGTTGTTCAGTTTTGCAAGATCTTTCCAATAACATCATGGAAAAGGCCAATGGACCTCATGGCTCGACTGAACAGTTTGTTAGCGTCACAATTACTAACTTTTTTCTCGAGAATCTTTTGATAAGACATGTAGAACAAAAGTTGTTCAGTTTTGCAAGATCTTTCAAACGATATCAAGAAAAAGGTCCACGGGCCTTATGACTCGCCTTAACAGTCTGATAAATGTCGCATAACTTTATACTCGTAAATATTTTGTTTAGAGATATATAACAAAAGTTGTACAGTTTATTGAGGTCTTTCGTGCCGTATCTAGAAATGGGCCAATGGGCCTCATGGCTCGCCTGAACCATTGAATTTCTGTTACAATGATTAACTTTTTCCTCACGAAACTTTGATAAAACATGTAGAATAAAAGTTGTTCAGTTTTGCAAGTTCTATCTAATGATATAAAAAAAAAGCCTCCATGCGTCATGGCTCGCCTGAACAGTGGAATTTGTATCGCAATTATTAACATTAATTACTTTTTTCTCGACAAACTTTTGACATGACATGTAGAACAAAAGTTGTTCAGTTTCGCAAGCATTAACTAACGATGTTAAGAAATAGGCCTGCGGGTCTCATGGCTCACCTGAACAGTTGGGTTATTGTTGCAATCTATAACATTTTAGTCAAGAAACTTTTAATGAGTCATCAAGAAAAAGGCCCACGGGCCTTATGACTCACCTTAACAATCTGATAAATGTCGCAATCAATAACTTTTTTCTCAAGAAAATTTTGATAGGACATGTAGAGCAAAATTTGTTCAGTTTTGCAAGATATATCTAGAATGATATATATAAAAAAAATAGGACTCCGGGCGACATGACTCGCCTGATCAGTCGAATTTGTATCGCAGTAAGTAACATTATTAACTTTTTTCTCGAAAAAAGGCTGACCTCTTTAATTAGTGGCCGAGAGGGGCAGAGAGTCTTTAATTTATAACACTTAAATGATTTAAAATATTTGTAAAACATTACTGAAGCTAAATTGTACGTTTAGACTTTATATTTGTATCATTATTTATGAACGAAAATCTCAGTCAAATTCTTATCTCATCACATCTAAAATTGGACGGAAGACCCACTCGTTGCTCGCAACGAGATCGCATCTAGTTATTATTATTATTCTTTTTTTTTCTCCTTACCGATTTTTGTGCAGAAGATTTCTCGGAGATGGCTGGATCGATTTGCTTCAAATTTTCAGGATTGATGCGTTGCCATTTGAAGTTTGTACCGCCGTTTCAATTTTTGAAAACTCACTTCCGGTTGGTAGTTATCCCCCTTTTATCGATTTTCAGATGACCATTTTGTCCAGACAAAAACTCAAAAACGATAAAAGCTAGAGTGCTGAAATTTTCAGTGATGTTAGACGACATGTTGTAGTTGTGCACCTGGGTTTTCAAAATTTCCGGAAGTGCCTATTATGGAAGCTCGGTAGGGGTTGAAAATGGAGTTTAAAAAAGTGTCCAATTTTTTTCCACGTTTTAAATCATAACTTTTTACTCGTAAATATTTTGATTAGATATATATAACAAAAGTTGTACAGTTTATTGAGATCTTTCGTGTCATATCAAGAAATAGGCCCATGGGCCTCATGGCTCGCCTGAACCATTGAGTTTCTGTTACAATGATTAACTTTTTCCTCACCAAACTTTGATAAAACACGTAGAGTAAAAGTTGTTCAGTTTTGCAAGATATATCTAATGATATCAAAAAATAGGCGTACGGGCGTAATGACTTGCCTGAACAGTCGAATTTGTATCACAGTTAATAACATTAATAACTTTTTTCTCGAGAAACTTTTGATAAGACATGTAGAACAAAAGTTCTTCAGATTCGCAAGCGTTAACTAACGATGTTAAGAATAAGGCCTGTGGGTATCATGGCTCACCTGAACAGTTGGGTTATTGTTGCAATCTATAACATTTTAGTCAAGAAACTTTTAATGAGACATCTAGAGCAAAAGTTGTTCAGTTTTGCAAGATGTTTCAAACAACATCATGAAAAAGGCGAATGGGCCTCATGGCTCGCCTGAACAGTTTGATTAGTGTCACAATCAATAACTTTTTTTTCGAAAAACTTTTGATAAGACATGTAGAACAAAAGTTGTTCAGTTTTGCAAGATTTTTCAAACGATATCAAGAAAAAGGCCCACGGGCCTTATGACTCGCCTTAACTTTTTTCTCAAGAAAATTTTAATAGGACATGTACAACAAAATTTGTTCAGTTTTGCGAGATATATCTAGAATGATATATAAAAAAAAAAATAGGCCTCCGGGCGACATGACTCGCCTGATCAGTCTCGAATTTGTATCGCAGTAAATAACATTATTAACTTTTTTATCGAAAAAAAGGCTGACCCCTTTAATTAGTGGCCGAGATTCTTTAATTTATAGCACTTAAATGATCAATATTTGTAAAACATTACCGAAGCTAAATTGTACGTCTAGACAATATATTTGTATCATTATTTATGAATGAAAATCTCAGTCAAATTCTTATCTCATCACATCTAAAATTGGACGGAAGACCCACTCGTTGCTCGCAACGAGATGGCATCTAGTTATTATTATTATTATTTTTTCCCTTTTGTCTCCGAGACCGCTGGATGGATTTTCCTGAAACTTTCACAGGTTATAGACAACGATGGTACCTCGAGGCATTTTTTTCATTTTTCCAAAATTCACTTCCGTTCGTCAGATACGTCCGATTTTCCGGTTTTTGAAAGAAACTCTCTCCGGGGGTAAACTTGAAAACCACTAAAGATAATCGAATGAAACTTTCAGGGATGATAGATCTATTTTCTCTATGGTGCATGCACGTAATAGTTTTTGTCGCCGTCACTTCCGGTCGTCACCGGAAGTGATTAAATAAATCATCAATTTCAAACTTTTTTCTTTCAAATTGAAACCTACTTTGGTTTATTATATCTCGTTCTAATTCTCAAAAAATCTTGACCCCACCGGAAGTTGAATCTTCAACTTCCGGTTATATCAAAGAAAGCCCACTCATTCTCTCATTTTTCAGTGCCATATATCTCGGTCATGAAACTAGTTAATGAGTTGAGTTTTACATATATTATAGTCACTATAAATGTCTAGAGTAAGGTCAAATATTTTTGTAGAATTTACTTCCGGTCTGCAAATACGGCTTATTAGCTGTTTTCGTTGTCTAGCGTTTTTCTCAGAAACAGTAAAAGATAGAGTCACCAAATTTTCAGAGTTAATAGATCTCACTTTGTAGGGGTGCAGTAGGGGGGTAAGAATATCGGCCGTCACTTCCGGTCGTCACCGGAAGTGATTAATAAATCATAAATTTCAAACTTTTTTCTTTCAAATTGAAACCTATATCGGTTTATTAGGTCTCGTTCTAATTCTCAAAAACTATTGACCCCACCGGAAGTTGAATCTCCAACTTCCGGTTATATGAAAGAAAAACTATTAATTCTCTCATTTTTCAGTGCCATAAATCTCGGTCATAAAACAAGTTAAGGATTTGAATTTTACATATGTTATAGCCATTATAAATGTCTAGTGTAAATTGAAATATTTTTGTAAAAATTCACTTCCGGTCGTGAGATATGGGGTGGACATATTCAAACCTTGTTTTTTCAGTTTCTCAATAATGAATATAGATAGACGCTTGAAACTTGTAGAGTTGATCAACTAACATTAGTCCATTGTACACATAGATTCAATTTTTTCGTCCGTCACTTCCGGTCTATACCGGAAGTATTTGAAAAATGTCGATTTTCCGATTTCTTCGAGTGATTTCTGAGAGATGGTGGATAGATTTTCTTGAAATTTTCAGGAATAATGTCTTATGAAAGGACCTTCCTATAACTATTTTTGTTTTTACAAAATTCACTTCCGGTCGGAAAATATGGGCGATTTTCTGTTTCTCAAAAGGAATTTTGTCCAGCATTTTTTTTGGAAAAGGTAAAATATAGGTTCATCAATTATTCAGGAATTATAAATCTCCGTTTGCAGTCGTGCAGTAGAGGGTTGAACATGTCGACCGTCACTTCCTGTCGTCACCGGAAGTGATTGAAAAAATCGCAAATTTCAAACTTTTTCTTGTAAATTGAAACCTATACTAGTTTATTAAGTCTCTTTGAAAGTGTCAAAAGAATATTGACTCCGTTGGTAGTCAAAACAACTACTTCCGGTTTCTTGATAAAATACATTTTTACTTTTCATCTCTTTGTCACCATAAATCTCGCGTATATTTGAAGTCTTTCATATGATTTTCACATGTCATAATAAAAGTATCAACTTCTAGAGTTTGGATCATTTTGTTTTTCAAAATTGACTTCCGGTCGGTAGTAACCTACTACTTTTTCTTTCTTTAGTCTACTTCTTTTTGTTGAGAACTCTTTGAGATAGAGACGTGAAATTTTCAGGGAATATAGACAGTAAAGAGTCGCTGTCATTTATAGGAAAACGCATCATAAAAGTACTTCCGGTCATCACCGGAAGTTACGAGAAATGAGTAAAAAATTCGATAATACATTTCTCATTCATTGTTAAGGCACATTTTCTGATATATTTAAATGGTTTTCGTAGGAACAGAAAACTCTTTACCGGAAGTGATCTAACGGAAGACCTACTCATTACTAGTAATGAGTTTCTAGTTATTATTATTATTTTTTTTCCCCTTTCGTCTCCTAAACCGTTGGATGGATTTTCCTGAAACTTTCACAGGTTATAGACAACGATGGTACCTCGAGGAATTTTTTTCATTTTTTCAAAATTCACTTCCGTTTGTCAGATACGTCCGATTTTCCGGTTTTTGAAAGAAACTTTGTCCGGGGGTAAACTTGAAAACCACAAAAGATAATCGAATGAAACTTTCAGGGATGACAGATCTATCTTCTCTATGGTGCATGCACGTAATATTTTTTGTTGCCGTCACTTCCGGTCGTCACCGGAAGTGATTAATAAATCATCAATTTCAAACTTTTTTCTTTCAGATTGAAACCTATATTGGTTTATTAGGTCTCGTTCTAATTCTCAAAAAATGTTGACCCCACCGGAAGTTGAATCTCCAACTTCCGGTTATATGAAAGAAAAACTATTCATTCTCTCATTTTTCAGTGCCATAAATCTCGGTCATAAAACAAGTTAATGATTTGAATTTTACATATGTTATAGACACTACACATGTCTAGAGTATACTTAAATATTTTTGTAAAATTCACTTCCGGTCGTGAGATATGGGGTGGATATATTGAAGCCTTGTTTTTTCAGTTTCTCAATAATGAATATAGATAGACGCTTGAAACTTGTCGAGTTGATTAACTAACATTAGTCCATTGTACACATACATTCAATTTTTTCGTCCGTCACTTCCGGTCTATACCGGAAGTGTTTTAAAAAATGTCGATTTTCCGATTTCTTCGAGTGATTTCTCAGAGATGGCTGGATATATTTTCTTGAAATTTTCAGGAATAATGTCTTATGAAATGACCTTGCTATAATTATTTTTGTTTTTACAAAATTCACTTCCGGTCGAAAAATATGGCCGATATTCTGTTTCTCAAAAGGAATTTTGTCCAGCATTTTTCTTGGAAAAGGTAAAATATAGGTTCATCAAATATTCAGGGATAATCAATCTCCGTTTATAAGCGTGCAGTAGGGGGTTGAACCGTCACTTCCTGTCGTCACCGGAAGTGATTGAAGGAATCGCAAATTTCAAACTTTTTCTTTCAAATTGAAACCTATACTAGTTTATTAACTCTCTTTCAAAGTGTCAAAAGAATATTGAGTCTGTCGGTAGTCAAAACAACTACTTCCGGTTTCTTCATAAAATACCTTTTTTCTTTTTGTCTCTTTCTCCCCATAAATCTCGCTTATATTTGAAGTCTTTCATATGATTTTCACATGTCTTAATAAAAAGTATCAACTTCTAGAGTTTTGATGATTTTGTTTTTCAAAATTGACTTCCGGTCGGTAGTAACCTACTACTTTCTCTTTCTTTAGTCTACTTCTTTTTGTTGAGAACTCTTTGAGATAGAGACGTGAAATTTTCAGGGAATATAGACAGTAAAGAGTCGCTGTCATTTATAGGAAAACACATCTGAATAGTACTTCCGGTCGTCACCGGAAGTTACAAGAAATGAGTAAAAAATTCGATAATACACTTCTCATTTATTGTTAAAGTACATTCTCTGATATATTTGAATGGTTTTTGTAGGATCAGAAAACTCTTTACCGGAAGTGAACAAACGGAAGACCTACTCATTACTAGTAATGAGTTTCTAGTTATTATTATTATTAAGGTCTTCCGTTTCCAACGGAAGACCTTCTAGTGATTCTACTGTTTATTATTATTATTATTATTATTATTTTTTCCCTTTCGTCTCCGAGACCGTTGGATGGATTTTCCTGAAACTTTCACAGGTTATAGGGAACGATGGTACCTCGAGGCACTTTTTTCATTTTTTCAAAATTCACTTCCGTTCGTCAGATACGTTCGATTTTCCGGTTTTTGAAAGAAACTTTGTCCGGGGGTAAACTTGAAAACCACTAAAGATAATCGAATGAAACTTTCAGGGATGATAGATCTATTTTCTCTATGGTGCATGCACGTAATATTTTTTGTCGCCGTCACTTCCGGTCGTCAGCGGAAGTGATCAAATAAATCATCAATTTCAAACTTTTTTCTTTCAAATTGAAACCTACTTTGGTTTACTATATCTCGTTCTAATTCTCAAAAAATGTTGACCACACCGGAAGTTGAATCTCCAACTTCCGGTTATATCAAAGAAAGACTATTCATTCTCTCATTTTTCAGTGCCATAAATCTCGGTCATGAAACTAGTTAATGAGTTGAGTTTTACATATATTATAGTCACTACAAATGTCTAGAGTAACGTCAAATATTTTTGTAAAATTCACTTCCGGTCGGCAAATACGGCTTATGAGCTGTTTTCGTTGTCAATCGTTTTACTCAGAAACGGTAAAAGACAGAGTCACCAAAATATCAGAGTTAATAGATCTCACTTTGATGGGGTGCAGTAGGGGGGTAAGAATGTCGGCCGTCACTTTCGGTCGTCACCGGAAGTGATTAATAAATCATAAATTTCAAACTTTTTTCTTTCAAATTGAAACCTATATCGGTTTATTAGGTCTCGTTCTAATTCTCAAAAACTATTGACCCCACCGGAAGTTGAATCTCCAACTTCCGGTTATATGAAAGAAAAACTATTCATTCTCTCATTTTTCAGTGCCATAAATCTCGGTCATAAAACAAGTTAATGATTTGAATTTTACATATGTTATAGACATTATAAATGTCTAGTGTAAATTTAAATATTTTTGTAAAATTCACTTCCGGTCGTGAGATATGGGGTGGACATATTCAAACCTTGTTTTTTCAGTTTCTCAATAATGAATATAGATAGACGCTTGAAACTTGTAGAGTTGATCAACTAACATTAGTCCATTGTACACATAGATTCATTTTTTTCGTCCGTCACTTCCGGTCTATACCGGAAGTATTTGAAAAATGTCCATTTTCCGATTTCTTCGAGTGATTTCTGAGAGATGGTGGATAGATTTTCTTGAAATTTTCAGGAATAATGTCTTATGAAAGGACTTTCCTATAACTATTTTTGTTTTTACAAAATTCACTTCCGGTCAGAAAATATGGGCGATTTTCTGTTTCTCAAAAGGAATTTTGTCCAGCATTTTTCTTGGAAAAGGTAAAATATAGGTTCATCAATTATTCAGGAATTATAAATCTCCGTTTGCAGTCGTGCAGTAGAGGGTTGAACATGTCGACCGTCACTTCCTGTCGTCACCGGAAGTGATTGAAAGAATCGCAAATTTCAAACTTTTTCTTGTAAATTGAAACCTATACTAGTTTATTAAGTCTCTTTGAAAGTGTCAAAAGAATATTGACTCCGTTGGTAGTCAAAACAACTACTTCCGGTTTCTTGATAAAATACATTTCTACTTTTCATCTCTTTGTCCCCATAAATCTCGCGTATATTTGAAGTCTTTCATATGATTTTCACATGTCATAATAAAAGTATCAACTTCTAGAGTTTGGATCATTTTGTTTTTCAAAATTGACTTCCGGTCGGTAGTAACCTACTACTTTTTCTTTCTTTAGTCTACTTCTTTTTGTTGAGAACTCTTTGAGATAGAGACGTGAAATTTTCAGGGAATATAGACAGTAAAGAGTCGCTGTCATTTATAGGAAAACGCATCATAAAAGTACTTCCGGTCATCACCGGAAGTTACGAGAAATGAGTAAAAAATTCGATAATACATTTCTCATTCATTGTTAAGGCACATTTTTTGATATATTTAAATGGTTTTCGTAGGAACACAAAGCTCTTTACCGGAAGTGATCTAACGGAAGACCTACTCATTACTAGTAATGAGTTTCTAGTTATTATTATTATTAGGGTCTTCCGTCTTCAGCGGAAGACCCTTCTATTATTCTATTGTTGATTTTTCACTTTTCTTATTATTAGGGTCTTCCGTCTTCAGCGGAAGACCCTTCTATTATTCTATTGTTGATTTTTCACTTTTCTTATTATTATTATTCTTTTTTTTTCTCCTTACCGATTTTTGTGCAGAAGATTTCTCGGAGATGGCTGGATCGATTTGCTTCAAATTTTCAGGATTGATGCGTTGCCATTTGAAGTTTGTACCGCCGTTTCAATTTTTGAAAAATCACTTCCGGTTGGTAGTTATCCCCCTTTTATCGATTTTCAGATGACCATTTTGTCCAGACAAAAACTCAAAAACGATAAAAGCTAGAGTGCTGAAATTTTCAGTGATGTTAGACGACATGTTGTAGTTGTGCACCTGGGTTTTCAAAATTTCCGGAAGTGCCTATTATGGAAGCTCGGTAGGGGTTGAAAATGGAGTTTTAAAAAGTGTCCAATTTTTTTCCACGTTTTAAATCATAACTTTTTACTTGTAAATATTTTGATTAGATATATATAACAAAAGTTGTACAGTTTATTGAGATCTTTCGTGTCATATCAAGAAATAGGCCCATGGGCCTCATGGCTCGCCTGAACCATTGAATTTCTGTTACAATGATTAACTTTTTTCTCACGAAACTTTTGGTAAGACATGTAGAATAAAAGTTGTTCAGTTTTGCGAGATCTATTTAATGATATCTTAACAAAGGCTCCCGGGCATCATAGCTCGCCTGAACAGTAAAATTTGTATCGCAATTAATAACATTGATAACTCTTTTCTCGAGAAACTTTTGACAAGACATGTAGAACAAAAGTTGTTCAGTTTCGCAAGCGTTAACTAACGATGTTAATAAATAGGACTGCGGGTCTCATGGCTCACCTGAACAGTTGGGTTATTATTGCAATCTATAACATTTTTGTCAAGAAACTTTTAATAAGACATCTAGAACAAAAGTTGTTCAGTTTTCCAAGATCTTTCGAACAACATCATCAAAAAGGCCAACGGGCCTCATGGCTCGCCTGAACAGTTTGATTAGTGTCACAATCAATAACTATTTTCTGGAGAAACTTTTGATAAGACATGTAGAACAAAAGTTGGTCAGTTTCGCACGCGTTAACTAACGATGTTAAGAAATAGGCCTGTGGGTCTTATGGCTTACCTGAACAGTTGGGTTATTGTTGCAATCTATAACATTTTTGTCAAGAAACTTTAAATAAGACATCTAGAACAAAAGTTGTTCAGTTTTGCAAGATCTTTCAAACAACATCATGAAAAAGGCGAACGGGCTTCGTGGCTCGCCTGAACAGTTTGATTAGTGTCACAATCAATAACTTTTTTCTTGAGAAACTTTTGATAAGACATGTAGAACAAAAGTTGTTCACTTTCGCAAGCGTTAACTAACAATGTTAAGAAATAGGCCTGCGGGACTCATGGCTCATCTGTACAGTTGGGTTATTGTTGCAATCTAAAACATTTTTGTCAAAAAACTTTTAATAAGACATCCTGAACAACTTTTGCAAGATCTTTTGGACAACATCATGAAAAATGCAAATGGGTCTCATGGCTCACCTTAACAGTTTGATTAGTGTCACAATTCCTAACTTTTCTCTCGAGTATCTTTTGATTAGACAGAACGAAAATCTCAGTCAAAATCTTATCTCATCTCATCTAAAATTGGACGGAAGACCCACTCGTTGCTCGCAACGAGATCGCATCTAGTTATTATTCTTTTTTTTCTCCTTACCGATTTTTGTGCAGAAGATTTCTCGGAGATGGCTGGATCAATTTGCTTCAAATTTTCAGGATTGTTGCGTTGCCAATTGAAGTTTGTACCGCCGTTTCAATTTTTGAAAACTCACTTCCGGTTGGAAGTTATCCCCCTTTTATCGATTTTCAGATGACCATTTTGTCCAGACAAAAACTCAAAAACGATAAAAGCTAGAGTGTTGAAATTTTCAGTGATGTTAGACGACATGTTGTAGTTGTGCACCTGGGTTTTCAAAATTTCAGGAAGTGCCTAGTATGGAAGCTCGGTAGGGGTCGAAAATTGAGTTTAAAAAAGTGTCTCATTTTTCTCCACGTTTTAAATCATAACTTTTTACTCGTAA